>NC_056744.1:1341151658-1341434158 GCF_019279795.1 Protopterus annectens
TCTGAAATGTTAGTGTAGACCTCACAACCATATTGGTCCCAGTGATATGTAGTGCACGCAATGTGATCTGTTGACTGTGCCATGGGCCATCAACTAGAGAAGGGATGAATGTTGTCTGTGGAATATGGGGTTGGGGGGTGAAGAGTAATGTAATAATTCGCCAAGGGGAGACCGGGTTGGATGCACAATTGGTGAACTGGAGGTCTACGAGGGAGTGGTGGGTGAATCAAGAATATAACCAAAGAACAAATATACACATCCGCAATACAATCCCACAAACATGTGAACATTAAAATGTGCAATACACATGTACAGAAACGTTACCGGCACATACCCACATAATGGTCTGGCCTGAACTGAGCCATCCAACCCCAACACACCTGGATACATAACTGAATACCCATCATCCCCTTCACAGCACACCACCCCCCTTCCTGAACGTCCACCAAAACCAGCCATACTCGGGCTGCTAGATAGGCGCGGCCATATCTGCACATAGTGACCCCTACCCATATCTAGTAGGCAGTCTCACCCTAGGCAGTCTCAGGATTGCAAACTATGTATCCCTTGCATGCATAACCCTACCTTACAGCCGTAAAGCAAAGAAGGTCATCGGTCCCCACAATTTTTGATATCCCTCATGGGATATGTATCTGTTCTAAACATTAGACTTGGTGTCACGACACGATGTCCAGTCCTGTATACATCTGGACACAAGTTGTATGAGGAGTAGTTGTCCACAAGACTGCTCAGCCTCCAGCAGGTCCCGCAGAACCTACGACCCTGGATTAAACACCTGACCATGATGCACGTCTCCCCATGTGCATTATCGGGAATATATACCTTACACATTCGCAGAGTGGCAGTCGGATATAGGGTGCATAAGGTGCTGTAAAGCAGACGTAAGTAGAGTTACCACCTGCCCCACCTTGTGAGGGACAGTCCCTTTTTGGGCAGTTGTGTCCAGACCAAATATAATACAATGGCAAATGTCCTGTGATTGTAGGAAACATGTCCCATATTTCATGTAACAGTTGCATAAAACAGTTATTTATGAAAAATACTCAAAGTTACAAGAAACAGATTAAGCAACCAAACCGCTACAAGAATAAGCTTTCATTTAGGGAAATAAGTAAATTTCTAACCTTTGTACTGACCATGGGTATGTGTCGGCCTGTAAAATCTGATGTGTATCCCAAAAATGCCTCACTTTGGCCATATGAAAAGGTGGCAACCCGACACGTAAGCAGGTATGCAAGTGTGTATGCGCGACAGTAGGTGGCGGTGATTCAACAGTATGGGAAATATAAATAAGCATGTAGATGTATATGCATGTGTATGTACAGATCGATATATACATATATATATATATATATATATATATATATATATATATATATATATAAATATATGTAGATATGAAGAATGAACATGGTCACAATATAGGAAATCCCTGTAATAGTTAGTGCTGTTATATATCAGAATGGCCATAGGTGAGCACACCTCTGCATCCCCAACCACAGGTAGGACGCTAAAAGTGGAACAAATGATATCCCCTTGCTTAGTCTGACTTTCAACTAGTTACAGGGCAGTCCTGGTCCCCAGTCGGACAAGCCTAAACCCGGAAGACCATATGAACACCCTGACAATCAAACACACGTATGTGCCAGGACTATAGGCTTTGGAGGTCTGAGTATCCTCGGAGTTAGTCAACATGCGGCACGAGTCCAGAGCACTAGGGAATAGGGAATGACGCATGTGTAGTAGTGTGTTTTTCCCAACAGGTAAATGGATGCCTGCTGTGTTAGTGAAGTGATGAGGCATGTGTTCAGGTAACTATGCACCATGGGTATACATATAAATGAGGCAGAACCCCAATAGTGTAGTGGTTAGAGCATCCGCCTAACAAAAAGGCATTCACGGTTCAAGTTCGGCAATAGCACATATAATTTTCCTTGTGGAATGAATGTTGCTCTGCTGTAAAGCTGACATTTAAACATGTAAAGGTGAACGTGTGTATCGCATGAGACTATTAACCAGATCCTTTCAATCAAAGTGGTATTGTCATAATGTATAAGGCACAAATAAGCAGCAGTAAACATATGTAATGCACAATAAGCATAGGCGAGTGCACCTGCGTGGGTGTAAGCAGCTCCCAGCATAGGAAATGTATCTTTGTATGTACAGATGTAATATATATACATACATATATATATATATATATATATATATATATATATATATATATATATACACACACACACACACACACACACACACACACACACACACACACATATAGGTGTGTATAGATATATATCTACATGCATGAGAAATATATATGTATATATATGTTGTGACTTTCGGCTTTTCCCAGTTAGGGGTCACCACAGTGGAACTCCAGTCCGCTAATGACTGGCAGTTGATTTTTACGTACCGAGTTGCCAGCTCTGATGCACAACCTTCAACGAAGGTACACCCATTCACGCATGTCTCCACACAGATGACGCTCTAACTGAGAGTCGAACCGGACAGCGTCTTACTGTGAGGCAACAATGCTACCGCAGCACCACCACCGTGGATTTATATATATATATATATATATATATATATATATATATATATATATATATATATATATATATATATCTATATATGAAGAATGGACATTGTAACAGTAAAGCATACACAAGGGATGTGAAGGGAATCAAGAGCAATGTTGGTATTATAAAGTGCTTTCAGCATATATCATAAAACGTTGTCCAGGAGTGAGCAGTGCACTGCTACTTACACCACAGGCAGGAATTTTCCAGTGGGAGTAACATCATTGAAATGATAGGTCTACTTTACACACAGACGGAATGTGGTCCCATGCTGGGACCACCAAAATTTGGAAAGCGCAAATGGCTGTATTCCATAACAACAGGAAAGGCACGTATGTGCAAATATACATGACGGGAGACCCTGTGAATACACGACGTGGGACAGAATGTGTGTAGGGCCAAAAGCTATGGAGAGGGAAATGTGTAAAGGTGTGTCATGGCTATGATAACAAGTGGTTAATGGATGTTACGTGTGTAAATTTAACACGAGTGGGGTGGAGGAACTATGGGTATGCAATTATGGATCCAGGCGTGCCATGGTTGGATGGGCCGGTTCTAATGGACCGCCCCGTGGAGGTCAGCTAGGTCGTAATAGGTATATATGCATACTCACATGCAGACAACAATATATGTTGAAGTACAAATTCTGTAACACATGCATTCCATTTTTTGACATAAATAATAGGAATGTGCCCATACAAACATTGACAGTAGATGGAATAATAGGCTGTGCAGAAGAGAGATGGGTCGAATCACACTATCACATTCCAATTACCATCGGTAATCCATACATGAACATATAGCGACATCTGTCCACTGTATAACGTGCTACATACTGATTACAAGATAACTGGAGTGTGTTGGTGTTATAATGAATAAGGCACTAGTATGCTGGTGAAGCTTATAATCACCATTTTGCATGTGTAAGTGCGTATGAGCGGGGAATGTATTGACACACTGATGTACATATATATAATATATGGTTTAGTATCAAAATGTTGATCGCCCATCGTCGAATGTACATACTGTTGACTCCTTTATGTGAAAGATGTAATGCCGATTCCTCAAGATATCGAACTAAAACACCGAAGGTCGACATTTTCGACCGCTACACCACAAAACAAGTGCTACCATGGGTCCAACGGGGGGTGAGATTTTGCATTTCAGAATATCGGTGTTCGACATCCCAACAGTCGCTGTTCGGAGTTCGCGTTAGTGGTGTCGATGATGGGCGATCGACATTTTGATAGTAAACCATAACATATATATATATATATATATATATATATATATATATATATATATATATATATAGATATATATATATATATAAAAATATATATATAAAATAATATATTTATATATATATATAAATGGACCTACGTCCAGTCGGACACTCCCGGTCAACAAATGTAAATAAATAAATAAACAAATAAATAAATAAATAAAATAAATATATATATACATATACACACACGCACACACACATATATATATATATATATATATATATATATATATATATATATATATGAGACAGCAAGATATGAATATACATGTATGAATACATATGCAGAAATGTCTGTATATATTAATATAAATAGCTATATATATATATATATATATATATATATATATATATATATATATATATATATATATATATATATATATATATATATATATGTATATATGTCACAGTAAATATACACATGTATATACCTAGATTATGTTACAGCAGTTACAGGTAACATGTTTAGACCGGGCATATGTTGGTGGGAGGTCCACTTCAGCAAACGTCTACTTACCACCCCCCCAAGCTAGGCTGGTGAGACATACAAACACGCAATAATGGTAAATACAACACTGCTTCACAGACCACCGGCAGGAAACTACCAGTGGGAGAGATCTACAAGGTCTACACTTTAAACATGAACAGTGACGTCCCTTGTGGGACACCAGAAATGTGGTACCTTCAACCAATGGGGGAACACAATTAAGACCAGGATGTAGCTGTACACAGAACAGTAGGTCGCGCAAGCCTGATAACACATGGGTTGTCACAACGCATGACATGTGTCCTGACACGGGGAGAGTGGGCAGTGTATAGGGGTGTGTTCATATCCCACCTGCATCCTCCTGCGCCCACAGTAAGGATGAGTGCTTTAGAGTAGTGGCAGGTGGGGGAACTATGGGTATGCGATTATGGGGCTAGGCGTGCAGGTCTTGGCTGGCAGACACATATTAGGACCGCCCCGTAGGTGTAAGTAATATTCCGATGTGGGTATCGCAGATGCCCATACCTCCCAAACTGTAAGAGCACATCTACTGGACAGTCCGTAAACCATTGGGGGAACACATAGGGACCATATCATTGAACTGTCCCCGATTACCAGAGACGTCCATGATTACAAATCAGAATCTTAACACAGTCACAACTAAACCATCCTAGAACTAGTGATATTAGGAGGAAAGGTGGTGGAATACATGTAATGAATAATGACAACATGTAAGAGTCATAAACTGCATGCACCTCAGACAATGTGTATGAATACATATGTGCTCTGTGTCCGTCAATGTGTCAGGTTAATAGCACCAACCTTCTAAATGTGTCCCTGAGGTCATTATGCAGTGTCCCTGATTTAGTGTTTAATCTTCCCCATTCATATGCAAGGTCTGATAGTGAGAGAAAGCGCATGTTCCGCCGACTACCTTAGAAAGTTGATAGAATAATAGGTTTGGGGTTACCACCTGTCTACCTTTGCAAGGGACGCTTCCCTGTGGGCAGTTGTGTCCTGCATAATAACTGTAATTAAGGCAAGTGTCCTGTGATTTAAGGCAAAGAGTACCTATATTTTCTGTAGTAGTAGCATAAAACAATTATGTTCCTCTGAAACACCTAAATGTTATAGGTAACAGTATAAGCAACTATAATGCTACAAGAGTAACCTTTTATTTAGGCAAAACAGTGAAGTACACCCCTTTCTACTGGCTGTGGGTGTGTTGCTCTGCAAAGTCTGATGTCTCTACATACAGGTCCTATAGGGTTGCCACCTTTCCAGATGGCCAGAGTGGGACATACCTACAGCCATGCATAGTACAGGATTACACTTATTTGCACAAATAAAAGCTATATCTAGTTGCATTTGACTTGCTTATGCTACTTCACATAACATATAGAAGTGTCATATATAAAATAACTGTTGTATGCAATTATTAATGAAACGTAGAATATAATAATGTCCTGTAATATGGACATGTGCTATGTCTTGATTATTTTTGCAGTGTCCCTCGCAAAGTGGGACAGGTGGTAACCCTAAAGTGCTACCTTGGCCAATTGAGAAGGTGGCAAACCTATAATAGGTATGCGGTAGCATGACCTGTCTGATGGATGTGGCTACCACAACCCAACTACTTGTTTGTAATGCAGGGTCTTGGTTGCCATGTATCAGCCAGATGGGAGCAGAGCGTAACACACAAATATGATTAATTCACTGGACAGGCCGCTGATTCCGTACAGTCGAACACCATGCCGTTGCCTAATGGGCAGTCATTACTGATACTGTAGTCATGTAGTCCGATGTGATAGGCATTACAAGGTGGGAGCAGATTGTAAGAGGAACACACAATTATGAATGATTCACTGGACAGGCCGCTGATTCCATACAGTCGAATGCCATACGGTCACCTAATGGGCAGCCATTCCCGATACTGTAGTCAGGAGTAGCCTTGGGTCAACTGGTGCCCTACGCAGAGGGTACAATGGCACCCCCACCACATTACCCAGTGCCCCCATCCTGGTCTGCCTACACCAATATAAATGCTGGTAAAGTGCCCCCACTGAAGCGGCGCCCTAGGCGGCCGCTTAGTTGGCCTATGCCTAAGGCCGGCTATGACTGTATTCATGTAGTCCGATGTGATAGGCATCACAAGGTATGCCTAAGAGGAACACACGAATATGAATGATTCTCTGGACAGGCCGCTGATTCCGTACAGTCGAACGCCATGCCGTTGCCTAATAGGCAGCTGTTTCTGATACTGTATTCATGTATTCTGATGTAATAGGCATCACAAGGTGGGAGCACATTGTATGAGGTACACACAAATATGATTGTGTCACTGGACAGGCCACTGATTCCGTACAGTCGAAAGCGATGCCGTCGCCTAATGGGTGGCCAATCCCGATACTGGAGTCATGTAGTACAATGTAATAGGCATCACAAGGTAATATTGTGGTCCTTGCTCACACCCAGGGGTGTGAGTGACAGATGCAAGCACCAATGTTGGTGCATTAGCAAGTGCGGGATCGAGCAGGTGTAAGCGTGTTTGGCTACCAGTATGTGAGTACTGCATTGGTTAAGCAATGTACAGGCTAATCGCGCGTAAGAGGCTGTAACCAGAGGATATCATACAGTGCAATCATTCAATAGCATAGGAATGTATCCCATCGTGTAGATGTACATGTGAGTGTTTATGTCCAGCATATAGGTACATACATATAAAGAGATGTATCAGGGACATACCATGTGACAACAAAGCATTACAAATGAATGAAACGGGAAACACCAGCGACGCCTGTATTATGTAGTGGTGTTGCTCTATGTGATCACAAGACTCCCTCGGACAGACATGTGTCAGTCATACAAGCAAATAGTTGTACATTGGCTGTATACATCACTCTGTGGATGTAATGTACATTAACACAACAGTACCTGTCCAATCATTATGTGTGAACAGTACTCCTGCATTGTGCTGTGTGAAACATCATCATCATGATAAAGGTAAATGGGGTAACCATAGAGGGACCTGTAGTGTTTTGTGTACAATGGAGTGGTCCTCCTCACGTGTATCTGGACCATGTAGGAGTGATGTGCATACCAGGATCGTGCACCTGAGGGACAGTTTTGAGGATAACAGTAGTATGTTATGTTGCATATTACAAGGGTTTCATGTGTCCAGTGGGCACGTGTGTGTAATGGACAGCTATGTACAGGGCAGATAGTGTCCTAGGAGCCGAATGGTCTTATGTGTCCGTAGGTGAGGGTCAGATGTTGGGGAAGGAGTGTAGGTATGGCCATGGAGGGTAGGTAGGAGCACAGAAATGAAAGCATACAGGGTTGGTATATGACACATTTGGGGGGGAGATACACCATGGATGGGGATGGATCTTTGGCATTCAAAATCCCATAGGAACAGTGGGATGGAGGTCTCCAGCCATGGGCAACTGCCACTGCACCTACACAGCTGCAAAGGAGGCAGTACTGAGGGCTGTCCAGGAGGGGCAGCATCACCCTGTAAATGTGACACTCCACTCTTGAACTGGCGAATCTGGCTTTGTAACCCCTTAGGGAGCCACCAACGCAACATGACCAGGCCCACACAACAGCAGATATGTACCTGTCTGGCCCTGCTCCCAAGGGGGACATGCTCCATTCTCAGTGGTGGTACCACCAGAAGGTGGTGCAGAGCCAACAGAGGTTGATGTTAATGGCTGGGCCCCAAATGTGCTAGTGCCCGGTGCCATGGTCAGCTGAAGTGGGATAGGAGGATCTGCCAGGACCTACCAACCCATTCAGCCTATGGTGTTGCATTTTAAACCCACATATGACTTAGTGATAGACAACAGCATACAGGATTACCTACGACAGTATGCATAGATAGCACCAGCAACCTAACACAACAGATGGTATACATTTGCAGAGGGAGCACAACAAATGCATATATACCGCATGACAACTGTACAATGTATAGTAGACGTGTGACTGCAGCTATGAACAGTTGCCCATCATTGGCTTGCCAATGGGAATCCCACACAGTGTCAGTCATACCACTGTCTCATGTGACACATGTCCAGTCAGGGATGCGATGTCAGTAGCACATCGTTATCATCATGTACTGTCTGCAATCCTCACACCATGCTTCTGCTGTGCACAGAAGTGTGTTCAGTGTGTAACACAGGAAACAAATGGTTGCACACACTGACCTGTTCACAGATGGCCCTACAGATGGGGTTCCCTCATGAACAGAGTACTGTTGTGTCTGTATTTTAACATGCAGAATAGCCATTACCACACACATGTTAAACAGGCAGTAGTCTCAATGCAGCATAGCTACACTTACATGCTGTAGTTGTATGACACATCACCCTCCTGTCATTAAGCTATTTTCCACTGTGGAAAATAATTGAGGTACATCCAGATATCATCTGCAATGCCGTGTCAGAACACCACATCCAGGTACCACTCACAGTGACTGTCATGGCCAGATAATAACATGTTTCCCTAGATAGTGTACTGTATTTATCATGCGGATGGCTATGGGAACACCATCACAGCTGGACCACATGCAATCAGCTAGAGGAGGACTGCAATAGGTGCAGAGGCCATCACCTGACCATTTCCATCTGTTACAATACACATGCTGCTGCTGTGCAGGTGTACACCTTCACATCCACCATAGAGTGTGTGTGCAGGACAGGCAATGTACACCAGTAAAGGGCTTGGAGACTTAACCATAAGAATCATCTGCCACACGCTGAATAGTACAGGGGCAAACCCCTGACTACTCATTACTATTACATGTGCATGATGTTACTACATGTGCCACAGAGGTGACATGTTGCAGTGCTGTAAGAACATGTGTGTAGATGAGTGAGTGCCATCTGCAACAGGTATAGTAGACATACATTAAGTGTGGCACACATGTCAGTCCATGTGAACGGATGCCATTGTCACCACAACCACACTCTAATGGACATGCATTGACACCTTTGCCAGGGCAGCAAATACACAATGTAACTACTTAGTTTGCCACACCACAGTAATGCACAGGACAACATGCACCGCAGGGGATATCTGGAGGTTCTATGGGCTAGGGCATGTGAAAGTGCTTGACAACTGTTGGTATGCCAACAAGGTTTATACTGGGAGTGACTGTGGTTGGGAGCATCACAACCCACACGCAGACACAGGGTGCCAGTACTGTCATGAAGGTATGCATTGCTCCATGGGTGTGTAGAGTTTGGCTGTGCAAGATGGCTGTATAAGGCTGGGTGAGGGGTAATTCTTGTCATCGCGTCACCCGACAATGGTGTGCAGTGCAGGGGTGTAGTGTCTGCAATGTCCCACAGAGATGGGTACTGCATTATCTGGCCTGACATCCTGGTTACCAATGTGTAGGGCGATATCTTTGCAATGCATGCCATGTCTGTGTTTGATAGTCCTTCACGTGGACATTACCTGGATGTGCATGCCTCACAATACTGTACAGTGACATACAGTTGCACCTGGTTTGGCAGACACATGTAGTGTACACAGCCTGTTATACCCCAATATACCAATACTGGCCTGGTGTGGCAAAACCTGCTTATAGTGAGCAGGTCGACCCTGCACCTGCATGGATAGAATAGACAGGTATTCTGTGGTGTCAGTGGCATGAGTCCATATGGGCCACATGTGTACAGCATTGTCTGGCCTTAATGGATCACATATGATGGTGCCACATATGTTGCAGCCATTCAGTGTGGAACATAGTGAAGGCACAATGTCTGCATATATGTGTGTATTATACCGCTGTACAGGGTGCCAAGTCCTCTGCAGGCCACTGCAGTCACACCATGCCTACTATCTGTCCTCAATGTGCATGTTACTAGCAACATAGTGGGATATCCTAGGCAAGGTTGTATGTGCATGGCACATGGGTGTGGGACATATACCAGGTACTAGTAGGGCTGCATACTTAGTTCACCAGCCCTTTTGCCAGATGTATGGGTATGGCTTGCCGACACAGTGCCGTGGGTGACTGACAGCTGTACTCCTCGTGAGGTGGCCAATGTATCATAAGATGGATACTATATAGGAAAACTACAAAACCCGCTCCCAAACATGCCCAATGGTAAAACAATCACAGCCACCTCTACACAGGCTCTGACAAACACACACTTGCCATGTCCTGTATACAAACCCCTACCGTATCACACTGCAGCAACACACATTTAGGCCACGCACTACGGTGAATACTACAAAACACTGTACTTGTCTCACTCAGGCTGACACACACACACACACACACACACACACACACACACACACACACACACACACACACACACACACACACACACACAGTTGGCATGATGTCTGGGATTAGAACACTGACCTAACTATTTTACTACACTATAGCATTACGCAGTTACAGAACGCGCTACCGAGATTACTCAGACACAGCACTCCCAGAGGTGTATTTGTAGATGGGTGACATCATTGGCCTTGCTAATGGTGGGTATAAGAAATGTATGGCGTGTGAGCAGTATAAAAGCATTACTCAGGCAAATGGGGACACTCACACACGCGCACACATGCACACACACACACACACACACACACACACACACACACACACACACACACACACACACACACACACCAAGTGTGGGACTAGAACACCGGCCTAACTAATTTATTACACTACAGCATTATGCAGTTACAGAATGTGCTACCGAGATTACTGGGACACAGCTCTCCCAGAGGTGTATTTGTAGATGGGTGACATCATCAGCCTTGCTAATGGTGTGTATAAGAAATGTATGGAGTGTGGGCAATCTAAAAGCAATTTAGAGTCCACTGGCAAACGGGGACAGACATACACACGCACGCTAGTGGTAGGTACAGGACACCTGCCTATTTACAGATTGCTATTACAATACTTACGAATCGCGCCACATAGACTACACATGTCAAGGCTGTCATGACCGTCTGGGAATGCGGACATCAACAGGGATGCTGGCAGTTAAGATGTACCTGCCTGTGAACCCATGTGTTTAAAGTAGGAATCCATCCTGACCTGGAGTATGCCCATCTGTGGAATGGATGACTACTACCACTATACAGGGTTACAATGGCCATTCCCAGACACAGAGGCACATAACCGACACAAGGTGTCACTGGGCATGCTCACACACTTAGTAGCACAGGACTATTCGGAATGCACTATGTGTCCATCTACACAAGGATATACTGGGCATGCTCATACACAGTAGCTCAGGGGGCATGCTCACACACTTAGTAGCACAGGGCTGGTTGGAATGCACTACTATGTGTCCATCTGAACAAGGATATACTGGGCATGCTCATACTCCTAGTAGCACAGGGCTGACTGGGATGCACTCTGATGCTAAACACGGAGGGTCACAGTGGCCATGCTATTACAGGTAGACATAAAGAACACATTGTAATGGGCTCTGGTGTTAGTAGTTGTCATTGTTAGCGGGAACGCTGCTCTACATATGTTAAACACAGCACGCAGTTCCAAATGTATATTATGGAGTATAATCCAACAATATAAAGGTATCAAATGGATCAAAATCGATACAGACGCGGACTTCTGCAAACAGTCAGAAAGCAGAAGTCCGCGTATGTATCATTTTTGATCCATTTGATACCTTTATATTGTTGGATTATACTCCATAATATACATTTGGAACTGCATGCTGTGTTTAACTTCTGTGGATGGTATTTACTTTTTTGACTGTTTGCAACTTATTTCAAACCGCAGGAGTTTTCATCTTTCGGTGGTGCCTCTTTTGTTTTGCTACTCTACATATATTTGACACCGGTCTTTTACATAACATCAGCTGTTATTCTGGGATGACATGGCTGACAGTAGGCAGGCCTTTGTCACATATCACATGCATCCATGATACAAGGGAGTGTGGATATTACCCAAGTCGCATCTAACCCACACAGTGCCATTCCAAGGCAAATGTCCTAAACACAGGTTAACTCCCATACACCTACAGGACAACTGCATTGTTTTCTTATGATAACCAGTGCTAGATGTGTAGTGTCCATATTCACAGCTGGTCACTGTAGATCCAACAATGGGGAGTACTGACATCTGTGCAGTGAGGAACACCTGGCTGATGTCTCTGCAGTGCACAATAGCACTACCACCATATACCTCAGAACCTAGCACTACCACCATATACCTCAGAACCAGACATGTGGCCATAACACAGGTATGGACCGCTCCAGGTGGTGTACCCACATACATAAAGGCCACTCACATGTACTGACCGGTCCCCCCATGAAAGGCATCACATATGAGCCATGTGTAGGCACAGTGTCACATGCTGCATTCTAGGATGTAAACTGCGGACACTACCATGCCCTCAGACCACCAACACGCAACCATACATGTTGTATGACATAGAAGAGTACAACCACCATGCGACCCTTGACCTGTGTACTGTACTAAGCTCTACATCAACTGTAGAGAGTACACATGTACTGACACAGTTGCATCATGTGTTATGCAATGCAATGATACCACTGTCTGTGACCAGGTCAGCTGTACATATACCAGGGGCCATCGGTACTTTCCACCATTAGCAGATGACTGTTGCTGTACACCAGTACACACCCTCATGTATGGATATGACATACATGTATCTGCCCTTGTTATGTACATGCCACACACACAACATACCTGTAAATAGCATAGCTGTTGTAGTCCTTTGTGCAAACAGGTGGCTACAGCCATTACACACATGCACATGGAATGTAGGTCCATGGTTGCTGAATGCTTACAGTACATAAGGTATGATATCAATGTTGACAGAGGTAACATCTCCTCTGTACTGGTCACCCATCATATCATACAACAGTCCATGCATCATGTATGTCATTACACATATCCACCAATTGTAGTGCCTACAAACATGACCAAATGTCAGGATTGTATGACCTACACACCTGTACACGTAGTGTTGTGTATTCAGATAACATGTGTGTGCAGTTGCTGATGTATGCAGATGGCATGTATCCTAGTACATCATGCAGCTGTAATGCAGCCTCAACATTGCCAACTGTATATGGTGATATGCTGAATGTACAGAAAGATGTACCACAGGTATGGACAGATGTGTTGAAATAACTAAGTGGTGGGGCATCTTTGCAGATGGATGTTTGCTGTGGACAGCTCACAGTGTGTCACAAGTGGTCTTACAATACCCTGTGTACCCAGTAAGCAATGGTTTTATTAATTGAACGACATAACACACAACTTAGACAGTGGTCAGGGTGACAGCGAAGGTGTGTTAATAGATATGACGTCCCTAGTGCATATATCAGCACTGTTGCCACGGGAAGTGTCAGTACAGTTTGCATTGCATGCAATACTGC
This sequence comes from Protopterus annectens, assembly GCF_019279795.1. Classification (NCBI taxonomy): domain Eukaryota; kingdom Metazoa; phylum Chordata; order Ceratodontiformes; family Protopteridae; genus Protopterus; species Protopterus annectens. The sequence continues at coordinate 1,341,165,442 of NC_056744.1, forward strand.
TGTACGTCTGACATACATAACATGAGCTAGGCAGGTCTGAGATTCACAGTACTGGCATGTGTGGTTGTGTGTGTGTCCATATATGTCATGTATTGTGGGGAATACATCTCAATTGTTACTCACTCTCCTGTACACTAGTGTACACATCTGTACCGACTGCAATGTAGAAAGCAGGACATAGGCGGGGCATGTATCTCACACATGTGAGGTAGCTGTATGTGCATGACATAGGTGTATTAATCACTGAATGCCACAGTGTGTGTATGTAGGGCTGACTGGTCCCTGGGGTGAGGATATATGTTACCATACTGAACTGATAAGACCCCCTCCCACTATCCAGGCAATGCATTTTACTATCCGTGTTGATGTCCCCGATCTTAGGCTGTACTGACTACCTGTACATGTGTATTCTCTGTGGCGCATCATGTAGGTGCACAATACTGTAATGATGATTTGCACATAGGCAGGGGTCTTCATCCCACAAGTAGCAACTGTGTGCGAGTGTGTGTTACTGTGTCGGTGAAGCTGTGAGTGTGTGTGTGTGTGTGTGTGTGTGTGTGTGTGTGTGTGTGTGTGTGTGTGTGTGTGTGTGTTACTGTGTCACTGAATACATGCGTGTCAATACCTGAGTGTATGGGTGCAGTGTGTGTTGGCATCCTGTCATGGGAATGTGTATTACTGATTCCCAAAGAGGCATCACACTTCCCACTGGCCTCTACCCTTGTAATTAGCTAGATAACTCTCTTACCTCACCACTCCATCTAACTGTACCTGTGATGTCACCCTTTATGGATGTCAGGTCTGTGGCCAGAGTAGCTTAATACACAGCTATCATGCTCTTGGAATGGTAGACGTGTTTGTAACATGGGACATTCTCACTGGTATGTGGCAGCTATACAGTGCATGCTGGTATATTCATACATACCTGTGAGTAGTCCACATTGACATATGGGACACTAACTGCAAACACTGACATCCACCAGCATGTGCAATTAGACCTGAAGAAGGACAGCAGAACATCATGACCAACATGCAGTTACTGTTGTTACACAAGACACATACTGTTAACAGTATTGTACACCTGTACTACATGGTATATCTACTGCCTGTCAACAGTCCTCAACATTTGTAAACTACAAATATCATCCTAGTCTGTCCACCCTGTGCATCAGACCGATGGTATGGATGTCAGGGATGCGGCACAGGCATCATCCTATGCACAGGGTGTTAATGTTTGCCAGAGGCCTAGGCTGCACCATTGGATGATATCATGTGTGTGGGTTTGGGCCTTTGATCTAATTGGGCATGTGTGGATGCTATGCATGTGTGTGCTGTGGTGCCCTACATATGTGTCCAGTGTGTGCTTGTATGTATGCACACAGTTCTCCCATGTGTCTGGCCTACACAGGGGTATTATTGACAGCTGCAGACTGTACAGGTGAGGTTTTACAGTTCACGGTGTATGGTCATGGACATGTGACCTGTGCCTGCCAGGGGTTGCACGGGTACTTCCAGACAGAGGTGCAGATTGGGTACTGTCTGATGTCACTTGTCCACTGGAACCGTGTCCCTGTTGGGACCATCCCGGGCCACGTGCACGTGGCCTGCTGTGTCATGGTGTGGACAGCACAGCACTGGATGCACTGCTGCTGCTACCGCCACTATGGGAGTGGGCATGTGAGGTAGCTTGTACACGTAGACCTGACACAGGTGATGTAGCAGGCCTATGTCCACATGCCCAATGCCTCACTCCTACCAGATGCTCCAACACAGAAAGCTCATGGATTGTCATGCCACAGTCAAGGACTCCAACCATGTCACCCAACTGTCTATCCAAAGCATCAGAAATCTGCTGTTGAGCATTTACCATTGCCTGGATGCTGTTTTTTTAAAGAATGGACAGCAGTCCTCTGTAGCCTCTGATCTTCTCTGTTGCACTATTCAACATCTGTCCGTGCCTCCATTACAACCTGAAACATACATCCGGTGACACCAGCTGCTGCGCTCTGGCTTGCAGGAGCATGTTGGCCAGAGGTCTTCCTACAAGCAGCACTGGCCATGTGCATGTGTGGGGCACCACCAGTAGTTTGGCTGACACCATGGTGTGCAGGCACACCTTCCATAGCCCCCACACTTTCCTATTCCAAGCTACCTCATGCCAACTGTCCTTCCTCTATGGTCACTGGTGATGGGGTATGTGCAGGTATGGGATCTGTGTGCAGGGATGAGGTGGATATAGATGGAATGGCAACCAATGGCACAGTTTCAGCTCCTGACAACTCTGCCTGTGTCCCAGTCATACGTTCATCATCACTGCTAGAGTATGTGGGGACACTAGCATCAGATGTCCCACAGGAGGGCAATACACCTACATCACCTGTGAGGACAGACAAGAACTGTACATTACAATCTATACAATAGACACACACACAGACACACGCGCATGTGATCTGGCAGAAGGCATGCAACATGCATGTGATACGGCAAACAGCATACAGCGGAGACAATAATAGTGATAGTTATCATACATCCCTGGGTTGCACACAACAGCATGCATGTGTCATAGCAGACAGCATGCAAATTACACAATCATAGTAGTGGTTAGCATACATCTCTGTGTTACACCATGTGGACCAGCACAGGTTAAAAGTACACCTGCCTGATGTGTGGCATATGACCTTGATAATCACGTGTAGTATGACATGTGATCTGCTGACATGTGCAATGACATGCATACATGTTTAACACAATGTTGTCCTGTCAAATATACAGTGGGGCAATGGTGTACCAATTCAGTGTTGTCTGTCCACCCTACAGATATACTGCAAATTTAGCTGATGTGCATGGCCATTGGTGGGAATTGAGAGGCGTCTCTAGTGCTATACAGTGTGAGTTACAGACAGGGTACATAGCCATGACTGTGTTTAGATACAATATATATATACTGTGGAATGTGACCCATGTCACTGAGGTGTATACACACTAAACCATGATGTGGAAGTTGTGACACAGGTCACTGATGGTTATACGGATGACACCCCTGCACATCTGCAACCATATTGCTACAGTCTGGCAACTGTGGCCAGACATGGCAAACACATCATACACCATGTTCCACATGAAATCTGTGTACCACACACACACACACACACACACACACACACACACACACACACACACACACACACACACACACACACACACACACACACACACACACACACACACACACACACACACACACATGAGGAGCTAGTATGACATTTATGTCCAACATCAGCAACGGGAATGTACTTTATCTGTGGCCTGATGTGAATACTGTACAGGTGACTGCTGTAATGTCGCAACACCCTCAAGATGTTCAACACATCTTATATGGTGGATTGATGTTACACCTACACAAGATGTACACAGGCCTGTAGGATGTCTAGTGTTCCACATCTACATTATGACCATTATACAAAGGCCATGGTTGAACCATGTGTAGCCATTGTATGACAGGGTGTACACACAAGCACAACACATCTACTGTGTGTGTTGCTCCATGTCTCTGGCCATCCTCCATGGCCATGTGTGTACATGTGTTGTCCAAATTATTGTGATGGGCATCCATTTCACATGTCTGTGTTGTCCCATATGACATATATGCTCCACTGACAACAGGGTTATGCAGATAAAGGGTGGTATGTGGGATATGTTTTCAGGTTAGGTAGGCAGTGTAGCAGCCAGGCCAATAGATGTCATGGAGATGTCAAGATTGCACATCACATTGTGTGACATTCATAGCAGGGCTATGATCCACACCAGTGAAACCTGTGTGCTGGCCATACTCCAGCCCACTGTGTAGTACTGTTTGTATTCACCACATGTGTAGATCAGATCTGTAGTATGTCCCTACAGTGAACAGCACCTCCACCATTGTATGCACAGCTGTCAACACATCTGGCAATAAAGTTTGTGAGGATTCATGTCGGTGAGATGATTCACATAGTTTGCAAGTGTTGCACATGGGTAGTCATTGTGATGCATTGCAGGTCCGACCTGTATATTGTGACAGGACCATACATTATGTGTACATGTTGTAAATGGCCACATGGCAGATAGATTTGTGCATTACAGTTCCTGATAAATAATAACACTCTCACCTGCAACGGGCTGCTGTCGCAGGGGAATGCCAGAGGTACCTAAATAGGAGTAACACAGCAGTATGAGCATAATCCACTCCTGTATAAAGGCCACAGGGTGCAATTTGCATAACACATACACCAGTACATTAGACTATAATATGGTATATGCACATGTGTGCATACACAGAGTAGCATACTATAGTATGCCGCATGTGTGTATACATGCCTTGCATATGATGTTACATTACATATTGTACAGTGACACATGCAACTATATGGAATATAGTTGTTATAGGTGCAGTACTGACTTACCAGGCAACTCCAGGCTCAATGGTTGAGAGACACCCACCTCCACAATATCAGCTAAGGCTTGTGGATGTGGTTCTGCAGGTGTCCCCAGGTTGGTCAGTAGCTCCTCAGTAAGTGTGAGTGGGGGCTGTGTTGATGGTCCACCACCTGTTGCACCTTGTTCCCTGGTGATTGCATTTGCACAATGTTTCACCCATCTAATGAGGTCTGTACTTGTCTACGCACCTGCTGGTATGTGCGGTTGTGGCCACCCACATCATTAACCCTCCTGTGACGTTCCATCCACAGGGCATCCCGCTGCTGTGCATCCTGTGGCACATGGCTGAACAGGATATCGTGATTGTCGAGTAGGTATGGGATGAGGGCCTCATCCTCCAAGTGTGTAAAATGGGGAAGTCTTGCACGAGGCATACCTGGAAGACATAATGATGGAGACAGGTCACAGTAACTCACAGAGACATACAGAGCTACAGCTGAACATACATGTGTATCACATTAATTCAGTTTAAATAGTTGTATTTGCAAACCTACATGACACTGACGTGTTTGTGTCACACACATGTGACACTCAATGTTGAATGGATATTATCACCATATATGTGTGTGTGTCACCTGATTACATTGCTCATACTCCATGTGGTTGCTGTCTTGATGTGGGCATGTCTCTTTGCCTGTACTGGTGTTCCTACCTATCAGCACATGGCTGGATGTGTGCACATTAATGCAGTCGATCTTGATGCAGTGTATATGTCACATATAAGGACTTACACTACCTTAACAGACATGACCTGTGACCCTGCAGACATGCTCACATAAGGATTTACATGTATGTGTTCTGCCATATACATCTACACGGCACTGTACAGTGATTCAGCATCCTGCCACGTATCACCTGTGTTGCACATGTGATACACATGGGACACTGGCTAGCCAGATGGTATTTGCAGAGATGGATATCAACTATAGCATGTACAGTCAAAGTCAACTAGTGGGCTATATGCCATGGGCCATGTATGAATCTAGGATGAAAGGTTACCTGGCAGTAGCTGACAGGTGGGTCTGTGGGGCCAGGTGGAGCAGTGCCACATTACTGATCCACAGGGTTAATGATATATACCATGCGTTACCATGCGGTCATCACACCATGTCTGAGAGGGGAGAGATGTGCAGCTTTGATGGACAGGCATGCATAGTATGGCAGGACTATGTGAAGTGTATGGGACAAGGATCTGTCCAGCATGTGGTAGGTGGATGTCCATGAAGTATGTGTTTGAGATCAGGATGAGTACATGTAGTATGTCCAACATTACTGGGTTGGACATGGATTTATTCAGGGTATGCATCATGCTACATAGTGGAGACGGGGAATGGAAAGGCTAGTGTAGGCAATCTGCACATGGCCAATACCCCTTAAAGGAAATATGTGATCTGATATGGGTCACTTGAGTGTTCTGTATGGCTGGACAATGATCCCTATATTCATGAATGGCACCCTATCATTATTAGAGTTGCCACATATAACTAACTACTTGACAGGTGTGGTGACGTACCTATCACAGGAAAGACAACTGCCCAGCTGCATCCTTCACACACAAGTGTCCATTATGTTGACCGCTGCCTAGGTGGTAGTTCATGGGTACAAGGTTATTAACATAGGGGTGACAATGCGAGTCAGCTATTGCTCCTAGGTCATAGTCATTCGCATACTTTAATAGGCAGATGCCTTCTGTTTGTCTGCGAGGTATGGACTACAATGAGGGGGAATAAAATTAATTAACCCTGACATACTGTAGCTGCCACTGGTGTGAGGATCACATATTATTCAGACACCTTTTGTAGTGTTGGTTCTGCCAGCAGTCCTGTTGCAAAACACTCCTGTGACATAGGAATGTACATCTAGTATACCGAGTGTAGGTGGTAAACAGTATGGGTGATGATGTCCTATAACCTTGGCAAGGTTATGATATACAGTGTGACATCAACCATACTGCCATCTACATCTGTACTGCTGACATCACTTAAGTGATCAAGGTTCATGGCCTTCCAGACCAGACTCAGCAGGGTAGTAGTAAAGTGCTTCCCATTATCAATGGTGTCTCCCCCTTTGTGGGCTGTGATACCTGTTGATGTGTACCATTCAGTGTGTACACAACCTAACATGGAGCTATGTTCTACATGATGTGTATGTGGAGAGCATCATGTTTTGCCATATGTGTATGATACAACCTGTGATGTGGGCAGGTCCCATGCAGACTGAGTGCAGCTTGTACCTGCATAGTTGTGGGTACAGGGGTCCTGTGGTGTACATGGATATATGCTTGTGTACCTGTTGGGGGAGGGGGCAGTGTGTTTATATTATCCAAGACCCTATCTGGATTGCTTATTCATGCTAAGCACTTGTTCAGGACTTGTAAGCACTACATAAGCTAATAATTATTATAGCACTCAATCTTCCTCATTATCTACAGGTAAGGGTGAACAGGTTTTGTACATACTTTTCTCACTTGCGTAGAGTAATGTAGCTCTTGTACTCACTTTCCTCACTTATCTAGGTGAATGTAGCTCTATATTCAGGCATGTCCAAGAGTAAACTGCCAGTGTTCTCACCTGTCTATCTGATGAATCTGGACATCTTCAGGCAATGTACACATTGCCTCATGTACACAGACAAGCCTCTCTGCCTACCACCCAACACTACAACCTGTGAGAGATGCACTCATCTAGCCAAACTGGAGGTAAAGGTCTCACCAATCAAGCCTGACCCTGACTGTCATGTGGAGAAGTTACACATTCGCACAACACCACACTCATCACATAAGTTGCACTGAATCTACCCCACCATTAACTGGGAAAACTACTCATGTACCAACACATTAGCTCAATGGTTTCTGGAATTCATAAACACCAATTCCCTGACTCAATATATCCACACACCCACCAGGGGCAACAATATCCTAGATCTAGTCATTACCAACATGAGTGACTGGTGCTCCACACGTGAAGCCAACTCCTCGTTGGTCCGATCAGACCATGTGCTGAACACCGTTGATATCTACATCCCACACCTACCCCCGATTAAGGGAACCACAGTATAATATGTCTACAAGGACAACTACATGCTTCTTAAGACAGACGTGGTGGACCTCATGACACCCATGCAGATGGACAGTACTGTTACAACTGCTGAATCCTATACAAATGCAATCTATAAGCACTTACAGGAGTGCATGACTTGTGCTATCCCAAACAGAACCAGGATGCTATACTCCTAATTAACTAAACTAATCTGGTGGTCCCCTGCCATAAACATATTGTACTACAGGATGAAGACACTGTTGCAAATGAGAGTACAATTCCATGCATGGAGGAGATCCCTGGCCAGCCTCAGTAAGAAGGTGAGATCCCTTATAAGATCCTCCAAATCTAGCTATGAAAACTATAACACAACTAATGCCAACAACAACCACAAAGCATTCTATAGCTATGTCACATATCTCAATGTCAACAACCAGATCTGCTCTGAGTTACAGCACAAAGGCACGAACATTACAGAAACAATTGATATTGGCAACATCCTGGCAGATCCATCTCAGAGCTGCACACTCTAAAGGCAATATCACAGCATCCATGGGACCAGACAACATCCCAGGCTGCATTTTACACAAATGTCAGATCGTACTGTCTCCCCACCTATGCACCATGTTCAATAGTAGCCTCACATCGGGCATAGTGCCCCCTGAATGGTGCACAGCAACAGTTATCCCACTCCACAAAGGTGGCACCACAATGGACCATGGGACCTATTTCCCTATAGGCCTGACTAGCCTGGTCTGCAAAGCTATGGTGCACATCATGAATCAGTGCCACAGAGACATTGGGTACCTCCAAACCTTTGACTCCTCCCTGTTTGGCATTCTTAAGGGCAGACCATGCCTCCTAATCCTGATGGACTTCTTAGAGACAGTTACCAAGGCATTAGATGAGGGTAAGGAGGTCCACACAGCCTATCTAGATCTCTCACAGGCTTTCAACACCATTCCTCCTTCTGGTATTATCAACATACCCATCCACCTGAACATTAACCCCTACGTCATGTGGTGGTTTGCAAAGTGGCTCATGGGCAGAACCCACACTGTGGGAGTTGCATACCCTAGGTCCAAATGTATACCAGTTACAACTGACATCCCCCCAGGGCTCAGTCCTAGGACCCCTCATGTTCGGTGTATACTTCTCTGATGTACAGACAAGCACAGGAGGGCTTTGGCTGAAAAGGTTTGCAGACGACTGCAAACTAGGAAACATAATTGTTTCCCCAGCTGTTACAGACACCCCCTGGAAGGGTCACACTAAGATGGATATCTGGTGTTAATATCATGGCTTCAAGCTGAATGCCTAAAAGTGCATAGTCATCCCCTTTGGATATAACTAATTACCTGCAGACTACCACATAGGTGTTAGTCCCCTACATACAGAAAAGGTAATACAGGATCCGGGTAACCCCAGTAGATAGCAATCTCTCCTTCAATACCCATAATGACAAGGTGGTTAGAATATCCTTCTACATGGTCCCCCTAATCTCTAATGGGTTTGCATCCAGATCAAAGGGGCCATTGTGACTCTACACATGTCATATTAGACCCATTAAAGGATACAACACCCCATTTAGGATATATCTTAAAAGACAACAGCAACAGCTTGGAAGACCACACCAATATCACACCAAGATGATTACTGACCTTAAACAGATGACCTATGCAGCCCAACCTACAAAACTCCAGCTGTGCTCAGTTGCATACTGCATACTCACAGGTGATCTCTGCTTGACAAGAAGGCCCATGTCCAACCCTGTATTGCTGGATATGCTCCACCTAAACAGAAGCCCCTGAGACCCACATGCTCTAGGGATATACACCTAACCACAATTATGAGTAGGACGTGCTGGATGGATAGATTCCTGACCCGAACACTCCCTATGCTTTGGAACATGATTCTAATGTACATCAGGCAGGGCCCCTCATGGAAACCTTGATGTGTGGATGGGAGACAGACATGTACCCCAGGTATCACTGCAGTGGCTCTGCTGGACAGAGGAACAGGGAACTATTGGCTCTGCCATTCAGAGGCACAGGGAACCAACCTATGGTGGTGGCAAAAGCCAACACACACTAGCTAGGCTTACAGATACCCTTGGTAAGACAGCCTATTACCTACCTTTGCACATATTACATGTCTTATGTGCATGAATAGTTAAATAGCTCTTCCATTTTACTTTGCTATCATGCTGATAAACTGTTGGCTCACTAAAAGACATATGTATCCTGTTATTGTGTATTGTAAATGCCAGTTGACATAACTAATGTTTGCCTAACATTACAGTAATGCTATGTAGCTTGTAATATATATCTGCCTACAATAATGTACATTACACAGTTATTGGCACAATATCCCACAATGCAAATCATACTTGCACAGTGGCCCAACCTTCCAAATGTTATTCTCTGTAATACACCCATACATATGGCTACAGTTAGAATATATCAACATATATTATCCCCTGTTATAGCACATACCTGTTGGTCCAGCCCTGCCACTGACATCGGCTGGTGAGGAGTATTTCTGTTCAAAGCCCTTATATAGCATCCCTTGTGGTGTATGTGGTGTTTGCCTTGTGACCTACAGCAGTACACACAAATACTACAAGCATTACTATGCTCAACAATACATCACTACAAGATAACTGTTTCCACTATATGGATTGCGTGCACTTTAAATACTACAGAAAAGTACTACATACACAGACACACTGACTGTTCTACATACCTTATTAGTAACTCGAGGTGTCGTTAACTGTTGATTCAATCCTTTTCGGTTTGTGTTTCAATGTTCTTTGTAACGTTCTGCTGGTATATACGGATGGTTTCAATGTGTGATAATACATCCTTTTCTAGTTACATATCGGTAACATGTGATATCCTGTCCATCAATTGCTGTTCCAAAGTAGTTAATTAGATGCACATCAGCTGTGCAGCTACTCCATTCACCGATACCATGGCAACAGTGGTGTATAAGTGAGTACTCCTTTTGGGTGTTGCCCATTTGCCTTACTTTCAAGGGAGATGGCCTAGATGTGTTATTGTGATATATTTCAACAGCTATATGGAGACACACAGAGATATATTAGCTTCACAACTCCCGTGGACAGTGTGTAATGGCTAGATGATTTAGTTCTACATGTGAGTACAGCTGTTATATTTTGGAACAGTGCTACTTATGCAGGGTTTGTTTGTACCTGATACTTCTGCAGATGTTTAAGTCTGGCAAGGATGTTTGGTCAGCTCAAGGCCGTATGGCTATGCATGAACTGTTATGTGGTGTACAGTGTGCTCACCAGACATCCTTGATTTGGTAGTGTAGCATATTGTGCTGTTACTCACTACTTGCTAACACATCCCAGTGTACGCACAACCCTCTGAAATGGGATTAGTGCAAACAAACCCTATTACATCAGCAGCTGTTCCATTGTATAACAGCAGCTATTTCACATAGGGCTATGTTAGTGTGTCTCTGACAAGGTATGTTAAGGCTTCTGCAGATGTCGTACAGTGTGCGAATGATTTGTGATGTTATTACAGTTTGTATTGTAATATGTTTGGGTATGGGGGTGATGTTGGTGGGTGTGCTTAGCAGATGCAGGTGTGTAGGAACTGCTTTTATACATAATCACTATGTGTGTACAGGGTTCCTTCCCTATTTGAACACTTATCTTTTTGTGGACTAATACAATGGTAACTGCAGGCTGATTCATTAAGGCACTGTGGTTCCTGTATAGCATGCAGGTGATGTTAGTCCTTGAATCCCTTCGGTAATACATCTGAATGTAATAACGCGTTGCTACATGACAGCTGTGTATTTCTGTCATAGGTATTTGCAGTCATCGTAGTTGTGTTGGTGACTGACCCTCTTTGGCTAGGGTTACCACCTTTTCATATGGCCATAGTGGGACCTTTTTGGGACACACATCTGATTTTACAGACCGACACAAACCCATGGTCAGTACAAGGTATAGAACTTTCCTTTCTTGTCTAATTATAAGCTTATTCTTGTAGCAGTTTAGTTGCTTATCCTGTTTCCTGTAAAATGTAGGTATTTTTGATACAGAAATAACTATTGAATGCAACTATTACAGTACATATGGGACATAATTATGTCCTACAATCCCAGGACATTTGCCACGTTTAATATATTTGGTCAGGACACAACCGCCCAAAGAGGGAGTGTCCCTCGCAAAGTGGGACAGGTGGTAACACTATCAATGGCTCATGTCCATAGCACATATTTGTAATAGTGTATAGGCATATACTCTACATATCCTTTGTTCATAAAGGTTGGTTGTGGCGGAATGTGTGATTGCTATGGCCCATGTTATACACATATATGAACAATTCAACTGTTGTATACGGGAGAACTATGGAATCCTGAAACCACAGTGTTCTGACGCACACAGTACCGGGACCAGACTCCCATACCCCACATTACCGACATCGACAGTAACTCACGAAGGTAACATGAATATGGAACACACACATGCACACATAGACACACTGCTATGCAACACATCCAAACAAACCATCCTACACTATGTATGAGCAGGTGGCCAAGCCCCCCTACACCCCCCATGTAGGTGTCTGCACCCAAACACACCACCCCCAACTTTAATATTCTACATTGTAGGTCACGCAAATAGATGCACAAAGCTAACCCACAAACACACATTACAGCCCCCAAGAACACACACCACTCACAGAACACACACTTACACACACTACAGCCCTAAGAAACATGCTTACACACAGTAACCTACCCAAACCGCAGCACCAGAAGCACTGACTAACTGTCCATTAACATCGTGAGATTACACCTCGCGCCATCTGGTGTTTCGGTACTGTGTTCGTTTGGACCTTAAGCCTTGGTATTATGCGCGTTGGTATGTAAAGCAGTCGGTATGTGGTAGCTATCCCATTTATATGTACCTAAATGGTTATGTAGATGTTGTTAACCTATCTATATATCTACATATATATGTATATCCCCATATATCAACATATCTCTCTCTCTCTCTCTCTCTCTCTCTATATATATGATGATGTATATATATATATATATATATATATATATATATATATATATATATATATATATATATAACATGCACCTTTCATTGGGTACATGACGGTTTGTCCTATTTCAACACATTCCTACCTTTTGTGTTTTATTCTGTCAGTATACACGACTGCCATTGGTAAATCTCAGGTAGTTTAGTGGTATGTTATTGTGATGAATGTGTACATGGTTGCGTGTTCTAATCCTGGCAGTGATATCTTGCCTCTCAGAGCAGGCACTGGTAGTGCAAGGGTGATTAATGCACATTTCAGCAGTTGTGTGTTCCACATGTTTATTATTCTGTGGAGAACTACCTATATATGCAAGCTGTGTTTAAGGTATACTATGTAACATGTACACATCTGTGAAGATTCTTGTCAGGGATACTCCCCATTATTTGGAACTACATCCCTGATTACATTATACAAAACCCCTCACCGACACTCCGGGGAATCCTTGCAGAGTGGGTGGTGAACAGTAACTACATCCCAGGGATCCCGCAAGTGGCTCTGCTCCACAGAGGGACAGTTAGTTGATCGATGGGGTGGCAACAGCAGACACATTTTGCCTATGCTTATGAGTGGCCTTGGTGGTTGGGCATGTACCTACCTATGTATCTATGAACCTGTACATACAGTATGGACACATGCTGATAGCTTAATTTACTGTTCAGATATTGACTTACCTTGTGCCAATGGCGGTTGTGTGTATAATAGTTGAGGGCTACCTATGTAGGATGTACACAGTAGACCACCTATACATGACAATTTACAGGTGGTCGTGTGTGTTTTCATCCATGTTTGCTGTGTGTGCAGGTGGAGAAGGGTGTCAGTTCATGAGTGCCTACACTGTCAGTGTGTGTGCTATACATTCACTCTTTGTCAAGGCATGGGCATACTGGGCACGCCTTCATCTGCCTACTGGGGCTAGCACAGGGTGTTTGTGGTCTGAGTCCCCCTGTGCCTGTGGGTCCCTTGGCAATGGTGGTGGGCTGTGAGGGCCTTCACCATTCTGTCCCCACTGCAGCTGTTTCTGCAGGATCATATTGTGTAGCATGGCACATACTATGAAGATGTGGGCACATGTTCCTGGAGAGTACTGCAAGGCTCCACCAGATATGTCCAAGCAATGGAACCATGATTTCAGCATCCCAAACACGTGCTCTGTGATGATTCTGGTTTCTGCGTGTGCCTCATTATGGCATTCTTGCGTGGCTGTGTGTGCATTTCTGATGGGAGTCATCATCCACGGTTTTAGTGCATAGCCAGCATCCACCACCAGGTGGCCATATGGGATGTCCCTCCCTGGCAAATACCTGATACAGCTGTGAGGCATGCCAGATGTGGGAGTTGTGATAGCTTCCATGGCTACCAGCACACACATCCATGATAATGCCCTGGGCATTGCACACGACCTGGCAGTTGATGGAGGGGAATCCCTTGTGGTTTATGTAGCGCCTACCCTGCACACCGGGTGGTGACTTGATGTGTATGTGCATGTAGTCTATTGCACCCATTTCCTCCAGGTAGTCTGCCACATGGTGGAAGAGATGCATATTGCTGGCCAACTCCTCCTGCATTCGAGGAAGTATATGTGCTCATTGGCATGTGGTAACATGTCATCCAGGAACTGGTGGAGTACCCTGGATGCTGATGCCTGTGAGATCCCCATGATATCTCCAGTTGGCCTTTGGAAGGCACCTGTGGCTAGTATTCTCAAGCTTACACATACCTTTGTGTCCACTGGGATGGGTTCCTCTCTGTTACTTCTGGCTCTGAGACGTGGCCGACACAGCCCAACAAATTGCTGTATGATGTCCCTGTCCACCCTGTAACACTCTACTATCTCCAGATCATGTAGCCCCTGGTAGGTTACCTTTGGATCTGAACACTCTTCTCTTCCTCTGGTGCCTGAGATGGTTGTCAGCATCATCCTCCACACCACTGTCAGTCTCCAACACATGCTGGTGAATCAAAGCTATGGCAGCCCCTAACATATACATATTAAAAGTTCCCTGTCTGTATACACCAATGGTGCAGAGTGTCTGGGAATACACAAGAGTGTGTGTGTGTGTGTGGGGGGGGCTTTTACACCTTATACTATTGTGCAATGGATTATGCTGGTGTAATTTGGTGTATTTGTGCTATTCCAGCTGCAGGGTATCTTAATTATTAGGTTTACAGCAGGTACTGCTATTGTGGGGCCTTTGGTGTTGACTTACGCTTGTCTGCCTTGATTCATCTATTGCCCTTTACTTCTATTTTCAACCTGATTCCCTTCCCATTGTCAGGCATGCATCCAGCTGCCGTCTTTCTTGTTTTGTGCTTCCACAACCCAGGATTGTGCTTGGAAATGTGTTATGTAGCTGATCTACTGCATTTGCTTTGTTCTGCTGTGACAATTTTTTTTTCTTTGCTGTAAGGCACCTTCCCTTTCCTGTTCTGCAGGTAGCAGCTAGCAGCCTTGTTAACTGTTGTCTATGGCCCACTGTGAGTTTCTAGGTGTTAATTACTCATTTGTACTCCAATTACCATGCTGGAGCATTTCCTTATTCTCTTTCCGTATCCTTCCTGTTTCAGCTGTGGTGCACACCACGCACAGCCGTTTACCGGGTTTCGTGCACGTTTTCATCCACGCTCACATGAACTTTCGGTTACCTTGTGTGCTCTCAGCTAAGCAAAGCTATGGCTACTTCCACACCCCTATCCTGCGGCTTTGCTTAGCAACACGCAATATGGATTAGCAATGATCCGATGTGCTTACAGCTATGGTGGCTCGCCCCTCTCTTGATGTCATGTTTACTTCCAGGCCACTTCTCGGTGTTGTAACGCTACGCCATGTTGTACATCCTTATGCCGGCGGGGCATTTGCGATTCAGTATTACTTGACTCATTTGCATGGCATTGACTGCTAATTCCTAGTTACCACACGGAACACTGTCACAGACCCTTAGCAACCATTGCGCCATAGTTGTGGTGTAGCATGCGTGCCATTGACTATTATGGGGATATCATGAACTGCATTACATTACAGTTTTATGACATCTAAATATATTTTCCTTGTGATCCCGTTTGCACACCAATGCACTGCGGTTTTACTTTGCGCTGGTGTGGCCATGACATTAAATGTTATTTTTTATATGTTGTTTTATGCCATTGGCTATATTTTTAGCCATTGGCATATATTAACATTATAATATGTAAGTTTGGTGTGCTTTCATGGCTCCTATTTTATGTTTGACAAAATGTAAACCGTTTTTTTTTTTTTTGGTTTACATTTCTACATGCTTACACTACGCCTGCACCACTTCATGAATCGCTGTATACCTTCATTTGCATGCTACACTGCTGTGCATGAGGTAATTAGCATACATGTGCCGGGAGCTGTGCAGCTCTGGCATACGCTGGTAGTGCACGTAGAAACAGCTCTTACCTGAATCACTTGGCGGCCATATTTGGCGCTAGATCGCCGAAGCTACTCCGGCGCATGGTGCAAGCTTCTTAAATCCCAGGGACTGTCTATCTATAAATGCAGTAAATATCAAAATTTACCAAACTTTAGTCCTATGTCCTACAGATAAATTATCTTGTATGTAAAATCCTAGAAAAAATATGTCAAAAAAACACTTTAAGTTAAAAAAAAACAATCTCTTGTCAGCAGCATAGCATGGATTCCATCCTGGTCACAGCACACATACAGCCCTTCCATCCTTTGTAAGAACAGCAATATTCATCTAAACTGATTACTTTTTCAGTCTCCTTAGATTTGTCTAAAGCCTTTGATAATGTATTCCAGTATTCCAGTACCCAATGTCTTGTCAGTCAAAGCATGAGCTCCAGGAGTTACAACTCTTGAAACATAAAGCAAGTAAACAGTAAGAGTCACTACTGTATGTGTTCTACCAGGTTCTATCCTTGTTGCACTTTTGTTTAATATATTTATCAATATCATGCATACAAGAACAAAAAATGATACTAGCATTGAAGAATATACTGCTGACAACTTCAATAAGCTCAGAAACTCTCATCCAACTTCAAGTAAAAAACTCAATTTGCTTTTATTGAACTAAGTGTAGTTAACGGAATCACAACTAATTTTAAATGGAAAAAAAGTTAGTTGCTTCCAATACAAGATATAAAACATGCCACATTTCAGCATAACATCCATCAATAAAATTGACATTTAATAGATTAAACAAACCAAGCGCAAGATGCAATCACTTGTAATGACACTAATGTCTGACAGTATGACAACTATGTAGTGACTACAACAAACAAAACATACCCAATACAACAAGAAAAGCTAAACCCATCCCCAGGACTAATTACCATTAAGAATGCACCCAGATGATCTCAAAATGCATGTGTGTGTGTGTGTGTGTGTGTGTGTGTGTGGGGTGGGAGGGGTGGGGGTCTGCTTTTGATAGTTCAGCTACATAGAATTCACCAGACATATCAGCAGAAAATGAAATTATCCTGCTTGACCCTCTCTCTATCTTTTCTCACGTGTGCGTGTGGGTAGGTTTCCTAGTAATGCATTCCCTATATATCATGTGACTTTCTTTTCTCATGTATGTGTGCATGTGTGTGTGTGTGTGTGTGTGTGTGTGTGTGTGTGTGTGTGTGTGTGTGTGTGTGTGTGTGTGTGTAATTGGGAAGAATTCCTAGTAATGCAGTCCATATATGAGTGAAGTGGCCCATAGACCGGTTTCAGCCATGATGCAGACCAAGAAGAAGAAACAATTATAACAATGACTACAAGTTGTATTAGCAACAAAACATAAGCGTTTAGCCAATATACATTACAAATAATTTAGTTACATATATTGAAATAATGTCATTAAAGATGAGCACCATTTTCATTATTAACAAAATCTACATGCAAAGTGCATTTTCACCAAAAAGTTCAGAATGAATATTGACAATGTTAGCTGCAGTGGGCAACAAAGTCTAGTCATAGCAGGAATAGCTGCCATTCATAGTTGCAGGTGCACACAGACTTGTAGCGCAGTGGTATACTAATACTTAGACCAGATCTTTAAAACACAAAAACATATCACTTAGTCAGGATCTGTAAAACATGTACATGTATCCCTTAGTCAGGATCTGTAAAACATGTACATGTATCTCTTAGTCAGGATCTGTAAAACATGTGCATGTATTCCATAGTCAGGATTTGCAAAACATGTACAAGTATTGCTTAGTCAATATATGTAAACATGTACATGTATCCCTTAGTCAGGATCTGTAAAACATGCACAGGTATTCATTAGTCAGGATCTGAAAAACATGTACAAGTATCCCTTACTCAGGATCTGGAAAACGTGTACATGTATTCCTTAGTTAGTATCTGTAAAACATGTACATGTACTCCGTAGTCAGGATCTGTAAAGCATGTAAATTATCCCTTCGTTTGTATCTGTAAAACATGTATATGTATCCATTTGTCAGGATCTGTAAAACATGTACAATTATCCCTTAGTTTGTATCTGTAAAACATGTACAATTATCTCTTAGTTTGTATCTGTAAAACATGTATATGTACTCCTTCATTAGGATCTGTAAAATATGCTCATGTACCCCTTAGTCAGGATCTGTAAAACATGTACAAGTATTGCTTAGTCAAGATCTGGAAAACATGTGCAAGTATCCCTTAGTCAGAATCTGGAAAACATGTACAAGTATCCCTTAGTCAGGATCTGGAAGACATGTACAAGTATCCCTTAGTCAGGATCTGCAAAACATGTACAAATATCCCTTAGTCAGGATCTGAAAAGCACATACATGTATCCCTTAGTCAGGATCTGTAAAACATGTACAAGTATCCCTTAGTCAGGATCTGAAAAGCACGTACATCTATCCCTTAGTCAGGATCTGTAAAACATGTACAAGTATTGCTTAGTCAGGATCTGTAAAACATGTACATGTATCCCTTAGTCAGGATCTGTAAAACATGTACATGTATTCCTTAGTCAGGATCTACAAAACATGTACAACTATTCCTTAGTTAGGACCTGTAAAACATATACAAGTATTCTCATGAAACTTCTTTCAAATATATTTAGGGTTTTTGCTGTTTTTAATTTCTCCAAGTCTTTTGGGTTTCTAATACCATGACAGGAATGGACCCCATTCCAAAGTCAAAGTACAATTAAAGTTCATGAAATTAGTATTGTTTCACTCTTTGATGTTAGCCAAAAGTGCTCTTCGCAGCACCCACAATCTGCCTAGTAATGACTTCTGCAATTCGTATGGTGTTACATGAATTGGTAACATATTTAACTATGATTGTAAATCCTTTTTTATAAAACCAGTTGGTCCTACTACTATTGGAACTGTCTGGGTATCTTTCTTCCACATGGATCTCGTTTCTGCCTGCAGATCAAGGTATTTTATGAGTTTGTGTCTCTCTGTACGCAAGACACTGTAGTCACTAGGTGTGGCGATTTCAATGATCAATGTTACTTTTGTCTTCTTTTCTTGGACCACTATTTAGGCATAGTGATGCACTTGCTGTGATAGCATGTCAATGGTAATTACTTAATAAACTGCTGTGATATTCATTTCTACTACTCAAGTGAATTAATGAATCTTTCCATTTCATTTTCTACTATCAGTTATGCAGAAGTTTTCAGAGCAGTGCAGAGAAGGGTAGGACATATTAAATTGCTCTTCTGGTATCTGAGGTAAGATTAGAAATTCTGCAGACAATTGTGTGAGGGATCAAGAATAGTCTATAGAGGCTTCTAGATATTTATGAAAAGTGGTAATAGGCAGTGGTATAGTAGTGGGGTTAGTGATAGTGATATTGTAGGCATTTTAGAACATTAAGGTTCCAAGCAATATCACCTGATTTTTTGAGGTATTAATTAACCTGTTCCAGAAGTGCATGAAGTCCTCTTATAAGCCATTGATGATGGTATTTGCATGTGAGTCAGCACATGTAATGACAACATCTAATACATAATGCATACAGTTAAGTAGTTAAGTGAATGTCCCAAGATAGGTAATTCTCATTAGTGATAACAAAAAGGTGCCTAGGATGGAATCTTGGGGGACCACCTCAAGTTAGCATGGCAGTTTTGGTTTCAGGTTTTAGTCCTTTTACTCTAACAGTAAAGTTGAGCATTCGTCAAAGGAAAAACAACTTCAAAATGATCAACACATGGCCGGTTCAGGTTAAGGCACTTTAATCTTGCAGCAAGGAGACAAAAACGTGCTAATACAGAGTTTGTCTAACTAGAATCAGGAAGTGAAGCTATTCTTATACATTTCTTACAAGACATTGCCTACTAAGATGACGTAATAAATCACAAGTTCTTTCAATATTATTTCACAGCAGCTGTTTGTCCATGATTTTCTGCTGGCATATCAAGTTTACAAAAAAACTTCCTAAGAAAAACAACGTGGCCTTGATGACCACTGGTCAGATATGACTTCTCACTATGCAATGTTACCATTCAAGGTACTATGGCTAATTTGAGCACAAAGCAAGTACAGATCATAGTTCATTTCTTCAAGCAGTCTTTGCTTGATGTATCTTTTCTTTTCCACAGCTGTGCATGTTCTCATAACATGGACAGACCTGATTGTTCATATTCAGTCACGTTATAGAAAACAGTATTGTTCTATTCATTCACTATTCATTCATTTTCCTGACCTAGCAGATAATCACCTGCTTCTCAGTAAATTTCCAAAAGGCATAAACATGAATTTTGCTGTGCCAGCAAATACTAGGTCAGAGAGCATCTTGCAATTTCAGAAAGGATACTGCAGTTTGAAAAAGCATCTTATAATCTCATACAGAATTAATCGGTTTACCAGTAGATGTTATCATTCCTCTATTTTTCCACTGTTGTGCAAAAACATGTACAGTAGAAAAAGCGTACTGGCTGTCAGTAAAAATGTTCACACATTTACCCTTTGCCAAGGTACAAGCCCTTGTCAAGGCAATCAATTCTGCTGCTTGTGCAGATAAGTTGTGTGGTAAAGACTTTGCTTCTAAAATCTCAGTATCAGAAACTACTGCATACCCCACTAGGTTATGTCCTGTAGGACCCCTTCTGCATGAGCCGTCCACGTAATATGTCACCTCGGCATCATCCAACGGAACATCCGTTAGATCTTTTCTAGGCAGTGTCTTTTGCTCAATCTCCTGCAGACAGCTGTGTGGTGTGCCATCTGAAGGGGTCGGGAGCAAGGTTTAAAGTTGTACATCGTTCAGTTGTCATATGAGGTTGGCTCAAGAGTATAGTCATACAAGAAAGATGTCTAGCAGGAGAAAGATATGCTACTTTTTCTTGCAGTAAAATAATTGTGACTGCATGAAGCACTCTCAATGTGAGAGGGTGGAACAACACTACTGAGGCCGAAGCCTGTACTGCCATTGCAGCTGCAACTACTGCTTGTACACAGTGGGGCAGGGATCGCACCACTGGGTCCAGCTTTGATGAATAATAAGCTATGAGACGTTGCTTATCCCCATGTTGCTGTGTTAACAGTGATGTCATGTAACCTTGCTTACAATCTACAGTTTGGAAAAAACGTTTATGATAGTTTGGTAATCCTAAAACTAATGAGGGTGCTATCAGTTGTTTCAGTTTGCAGAAAGCTGATTCTGCTTCTGGTGCCCACTGTAATAAATCTTGTGCTGCCATAGACTTCTTGTATATCAAGTTGGTCAGTGGAGCAGACTCCAAGGCATAGTTTGGAATCCAGCTCAGACTGAAATTAGTCGTGCCCAGGAAGGACATAATTTCCTTCTTGGTAGTCGGTTTGGGTGTTTGTAAAATTGCTATTTTCCTATCCTCATCTAATGTTCTGCCTTCTTTGGATATTACATATCCCAGGTATTTAACCTGCTTTCTCCAAAGCTGCAATTTGTTTTTGTTTACTTTATGTCCTTGAGTGGCTAGAAATTGTAGTAACGCTATGGTATCTTCTCTGCATTCTTGCTGGTTGGGGGCTGTCAGCAGGATGTCGTCTACATAAAGTAAAATTTGTCTGCCTCTTGGTGGGCTAAATCCCGCCAAGTTGCTTGCCATCTCTTGTGCAAATATTGTTGGGCTTTCACAATACCCCTGTGGTAGTCGTGTATATGTATACCTTTCCCCCTGAAATATAAATGCAAACCAATGTTGGCTGTCAGGGTGTATCGGTATCGAAAAGAACGCATTGCTAATATCTACCACAGAAAAATATTTCTGTTTAGGCTTCAAATCATTCAATAGGGTGTGTGGATCTGGCACCGTAGGTGCTCTAGGTATCACTGCATCATTTACAGATTGTAAGTCTTGGACCATACGCCATTCTCTGTTTGCTTTCCTGACAGGAAATAAGGGTGTGTTACATGGTGAATCGGGAGATTCTACCAGTACTCCTTCCTTAAGTAAAGCTGCTATTATAGGTTTGATTCCTACTTCCGCATCCTTTCTTAAGAGATACTGTCTCTTTTGAGGTCTAAATGCTGATTTTGGCATAATAGTAACTGGTCCTGCTGTACAAATTAGTCCTACATCTGATTTCCCTGTTGACTCGAGAGTTTCTGGTATGCTCCGTAAAGCTTTTTCTTCCTCTTCTAGTAAGAGTGCTAATCAGCTGTCCTCGCTAGACTGCAAGTGTACAGCTGGGTGTGTCTGCGTTATCCAAATTAACTTCTGCTTCTGTACTCCTTGTTCTGACAATTCTAACTCAGTTTGTTTTTCCCACTTTGTGACTTTTTCTCCAAGGTCTGCCCATTTCACATTCTTGTCCTTAGTTAAACTAACATGTGGTAATCGATTAGATTTATAGAGTGCAAAGAATTCCTGGGGCAATGAACAGCTAACTACACTGTTCCTTTCTGTGTCCCAGTACAGATTACGTAATACTAATCTGTTTGCATGGTTTTTAAAAAGTTCCTGCTCATATTCCTTATCAGGTCCTGGTGTGCTACAATAATACAGAGTACAGTGCAACAAATGCTGTTTATCAGTGTCAAGGGAGGGGGACTTACTGATGGCTACATTCATCAGTTCTTCGGTTACTGCCCCTGGACCAGTCGTGACTATGTCCTGGCTGTACCAATAAAATGTTTCACCCTCTGGTAGAACCACAAAAGTATCCATTTGTCACTGTGCTTCCATACCCTGCATAGTCAGTACTACTGCTATGCCAAATATCTGCATAAGATCTCTGCCCAACAAGTGTACTGGGCATTTTGCAGAAACAACAATTTTGCTTTTCTGGGTCATCCCTGAAATAGGGTCAGTTATTGCTATGTTATGGGAGAGTGGCTCCCAATACAGCTGTCCATTAGCTGCTTTCACTAATATATAATTAAGTGATTCTGAGTTCTCTGGCAGTTTGGAAGAATGTACCAGGGTTCGTGAAGCCCCTGAGTCACACAGGAATTTAACTTCCCTCCTCTCTACCAGAAGTGTAACTTCCGGTTTCGTGTCTGCTAAGTAGAGCTCTAGGCTCAATAATGCTAAGTCCAAAATTTCACTTTCTTCACCATCGGTGATTTCTTGTACTTCCTCTATTTCTTCTATCACATTCTCTACTCTCTCTATCACATTTGCATTTGTCTTTTCTTGGTTATTCCCTTCTAGTGATTCTTGACTATCATATAGTCAGTCCTCACCCTCCTTATCTTCCATGGCTACCTTCTTGTTTTGCTTGCAATCCCTTGCTAAATGTCCCTTCTTTCCGCACTTAAAGCATTCACCCCTTTTCTTTCTTTCTTCAAACTCTTCTGATCGTTTGTCAGATTGTTTGTTTCCCTGGGCATTTTTCTTGCCCTTTTTTCCGGACTGTACTACATAAACTTCTGCTCCATCTTCTACAGAAAATACTTGGGCTTTCTTTTTCTTTTTACTGTTAAAATGCCTTTCGGTATGTCTAGCATATTCAAGTAGTGACTGTAATCTACTTGTACAATGGTATACCATGTGCTTTGTAATAAAACTGCTTATAGGCAAAATACTGCCTTTCAAAAATGCATTCTTTAGCTGCTGCTCATACGGGGAATCATGTGTTTGGTCTTCAGGTACCTGCATTCCACAATGGTTGTTAAAACACTTTAATAATCTAGCATAATATCTGTCAACAGTTTCACCTTCCTGTTGAATGCATTGATTAATGCAAGTCCAGTCTGCCCTAGGCTTCCACTTCTCAGAGATTCTGTCTGTTAGACCTTTCACTTTGTTATCCAGTTCTGCGTTGCTATGTGTGAGTGGCTTGTGTTCCGCGTCACGGGGATTCCAGTTGCCACTGATCATGTGCCAATCTGGACCTACGATTTGTCTGACTACTTTTTCTACTTCTTCTCCATTTAAATGATAACTTAACCTCATGCCCTATAAGTCTTCTAAGAATTTTCTAAAATTAACTTTTGGATGGGGAATTCCCTCTGTGGCTTTCCGGATGTCTTCCGGTGTCCATGGTCTATATACTAGGAGAGTCGGGTCCTGTCCTGCCTGTCCTGCCTGAGGATTTGGTACTTCTATGAGTGGACATATCTCTTCTTCACTCATAGCTTGTGAATTTTTGTTTATTTCATATAACTCAGTATCCCCTCTTAAGTTACGTGTTCAAGACCTAGTCTTGATGGGATCTCTAACATACGGTCTTGGCTTTGCAGTAACAGCCGGGTATAGCGGAGGTGGACCAGCTTGTCCACTTGCTTCATATTCTGGTGCAGGAAGTGGAGGGGGTGGAGGGGCTGATGCTATTACCAAATTATTGTCTTCTTTATCTAGAAACATAGCTTTTGAATTATTACTTTTTTGTTCCCTACGGTTTGCTTCCTCAATCCACCTGTGTGCCTGAGGAATACCCAATTGACGTTGCTTTTTTACCTGACCTTTTGCGTCAGTTTTAAGCTGTTTGACAAGTTTAATAAGTGAGGATTTTTCTAATTTGCCATCAAATTCCTATTTATTAACCCATTTTGTATAGTATCTAACATTGTCGGCACGCTGTAATTGCATATATTATGCATCTTCGGTTAGCGGTGGGTCTTGGGAACTTTTTGTGCACTTATTACCCATATTGTTCTGACTGTTAAAAAATGTTACGTAACCCTTCTTATTTTCACTTGGTACCATGATTTTCTGTTTCACAGTTTATCTAGAATAACTGTCTTACCTATTCGTTTTCCCTGTTCTATGAGAAGACTGCAATCTTTCTGTCCCTGACTTGTACAAAACAAATCTCCTGACAGATGATTCAAATCAAGTCCCTGATCTAAAACAGAAAAAAAAGGTAAATCTCACCTTACCTGAGCCTCCGTGATTGACCGTCTCTGGTTCGTATGCTAACTCGTCCTCCAGTCGCAGATCAGAAAAGTGGCTGGCCTCTTTTGAACGACAATTCAGTCGGAGGTCTTTCAAAGCAGAAGAACCAATGTGGTTTCTTCCCCGTATGGATTCATGCCACCTGGCCCATCTGACCTGAGGCGAAGTGAGAGTTTCTGGTCTGAAGGACCAATCTGTCAAAGGAAAAACAACTTCAAAATGATCAACACATGGCAGGTTCAGGTTAAGGCACTTTAATCTTGCAGCAAGGAGACAAAAACGTGCTAATACAGAGTTTGTCTAACTAGAATCAGGAAGTGAAGCTATTCTTATACATTTCTTACAAGGCATTGCCTACTAAGCTGACGTAATAAATCACAAGTTCTTTCAATATTATTTCACAGCAGCTGTTTGTCCATAATTTTCTGCTGGCATATCAAGTTTACAAAAAAACTTCCTAAGAAAAACAACGTGGCCTTGATGACCACTGGTTAGATATGACTTCTCACTATGCAATGTTACCATTCAAGGTACTATGGCTAATTTGAGCACAAAGCAAGTACAGATCATAGTTCATTTCTTCAAGCAGTCTTTGTTTGATGTATCTTTTCTTTTCCGCAGCTGTGCATGTTCTCATAACACAAACAGAGCTGATTGTTCATATTCAATCACGTTATAGAAAACAGTATTGTTCTATTCATTCACTATTCATTCATTTTCCTGACCTAGCAGATAATCACCTGCTTCTCAGTAAATTTCCAAAAGGCATAAACATGAATTTTGCTGTGCTAGCAAATACTAGGGCAGAGAGCATCTTGCAATTTCAGAAAGCATACTGCAGTTTGAAAAAAACATCTTATAATTTCATACAGAATTAAGCTGTACATAAAATAGAATGAAATGTGTTAACCCTTTTAGCTTCTAATAAGCACTAAACATATACATTAATACATATTTTTCTAACAGCATTAATCTCATTTGGAAATCCACAGTGTGTTAGTTTCTGCAAAAGAAGTGAGTGGTCCACAACCTCAAACACACTTCATGTCAAGGAAAACAGCAGCAGTTGTAGTCTGCTGTCTACAATCTCATTATATGATTAGTGAAACAGTGTAAAGCAGTGACTTTACTCTACATGGTGCAGAACCCATGCTGCTTATCAACCAAAATATCCTAATCTACAGATATAGTCCAAAATGTGGCTGTAGATTAACTTGTGAGAGTTTTTGCAAATGGACAAAGATTGACAACTGGTATATCATCAGAGGTAGGTGCTGATGATGGATTTTTGGGCAGTAGGACTACCCAGTTTCATAGGTCCATAGCCATTTTAAACCTAGCCAATGTCCCTTTTTTGCATGAAATAACCTTTCCCATTCAGTTATACACAAGCCTTACCAACCCAGTGGTTAATAATAATAATAATAATAATAATGATAATAATAATAATATTAACCCCTAATGAGAATAACTGAGATAATACCATAGATAATTTGAGGGGACCAATGCATGGGATAAAGCATTTAGGAGCTGCATCTATAACAGAGGGCAGTCCTGGGGTACATTTTCTGTTTCCCATCCATACATCTAAGTTGCACTTGAATATGGACAGAGATTAATGTGTTTTATGTGGATGAGGATTCTGTTCCACAACAATGATATCATCTGCAAGATATTCCTCTCCCTCCATCCATTCTGTTGATGTTACAGAAGAAGTATAGATTCTTAGACTGAGTATTTCTGATATCATTTCACTTAGCGATGTGTAGTTAATCCATCGGTAATAGGTCAGATGATGCCTTGTACGCTAGACACAGGTCACCTCTTACCATTATGTTTGATACTGAGTATAGTGACTGGGATTTGAGTCAGTCTATGTAGGACATATTTTTTATGTCTTACATCCTTTTATTAAGGTTTTCCTCAAGCTCATCTCCATTTTGTCTTCATCCACTCTTTTAGTGATGTTTTAAAAAAAATCCACCAGGTTGAGTAAGCATGACCTGCCCTTGATGAATCCAAATTGAGATGGTCCAGAGTTTGGAGGTACCCTGCATCTTGACTGATTAATTCCATGATAAGTCTTCCATGGCTTTCCATATGAGGCTGGTCAAACTTAAGGGTCTATAATTGCCTGGTTCTGTGTAAGGTCCACCTTCATGAAAGTGAATTACTGTAGCTGTTCTACATTTGCTTGTTACAAATTCTGTATGGAGGTTGAGCTTAAACAGTGTTGTTAGGGGTATGGCTAAATCATGCTTTGTATTATTTAAGATGCATCCAGAGAGATTGTCAAGACCCATCAATGCAGTATTTTTAGCTTTTGATTGCACATTTAGGACTTGCTCTTTTGTGATAGCTGGAGGTGAGCCAATTTCAGGTGTATCTTGATGGACACACAGAGAGGGGAGACAGTGGTAAAGTTAGAGCCAAATTTATCATCCAGTATGTTCACTGTATATTCTGCATCAGTGTAGGTAACATTGTTCACAATTTGCTCAGTGCATTGCTGCATTGTGCTTTTACAATTATGAATATAAAATAATTCCTTGAATCTGTCTTTGGTTTGAGTAGGTATTTTATCTACAAACTTGGGTTTGGTGGATTTAATTAAACTCCTGAGTTGTTTGTTTATTTTTGTTACAATGGATCTAACATTCTGGTAATTACTCCACTTACTGTTGCTCAGAATTATTTTTCTGTTATTATAAAGCTTGTTGATATTATGGTTCCATTGCAGCTTTGAGTGTACAGTGAAAGCCATGTATGTAACTAGAGTACAGGTTATCCAGTAGTTCAGAGCAGTGGCGTGAATCCACGAGAAGCAGCCTGAAGGCAAACTTCTTTCCTAGCACACCACTTTAGGAACCCAAACCATCGAGAAGATGACAACCAAAAGAAATATAGTATAGTCACGCACGCTCGACCTATGACAGTGGCATAAAACACTGAAAATCTGAGACGGGCTATTTCAGCAAAAAAAAAAAAAAAACAATTAACAGTACTCTCATACCATCGTTCGGAATTCACACTCATCCCTCTGTCTGGAACAGCACATACCACTAACAACATACCACTATGCCAAATCAGCTGCTTTGAAAGAAAGAAACTGCTGTTTCCACCCATGCAACTCATCAACCCCAGCAAAACACAAATAAATACATAGCAACTATTACCAATACTTTATATCAAACTAACTGAAAAAAAATGGAAAAAATTTAATTTTAAATGGCTATCATTTAATGGTCAACCTCTTCACAACAACTGTCAACCTCTTAGCACAAAACACCTGGACTGCTCAGATAATGAGCTCATACACAAAAATCTCATCCCTGACCATATTCAAATACAATCCCTGACCATATTCAAGTACAACTTGGATCTGTCGATGGGTAATAATTTTACTTTCCCTGCCCTCTTTACTTCTATTCTTTATAGGCAGCTTAGCTTCTCTTGCCTTTTATATGCCCTAATTTGTTTTATTCTCCTAATTCATATATGGTCACACATATTAATATCTCAGGTAATCTAACCTAATAATCAACCAGTCAAGGTAAGTTAAGGTCAATCTAACACCAAACAGGGAAGGCAAAATTCAAACCCCAAAGAGAAATTAGGCTAATTTAAAATTTGTGGGCTCACTCTCTCACTATGCTCTTTTTTGACAGGTCTATTTCTTGCCTCACCTAATATTCTACATTCTCAATTTCAAAAATTCCATTTCAAATTTTTTTTTTTTATTTTTTTTAAAGCAAGACTTGTTTCTTTCTTTTTTCACTCCTTCTTTGTGTGCAACTGTTTTTTTTTTTATTTTTACCTTTTGCTGTATATATTATTTTGCATTATTTACTTGCAAAACTAACAAAACCACTTTTGCAAATAACAATAAGGTACATAAAAATTTTTTGCATTTTTTTATTTCCAGTTTAGACCAGGCAGTCTGGTTGGCACAACTACATTTTTGGCACTGGTTGTGACCAGGCAATTGCATTATACACCTACTTCTGCTGTGGCATTATGGGCATTTCTCTTGTCTTTGGCATTATTCATCTTTTTCACTTAGGCATCCTTGTGCTCAGGCTATTCTGTTCTAAAAATCAGTCCTCAGTATTGTCGAAAAAACCTCCCCTCCTAACGTTTAGCAGTATTTTTGCAACCTCTTTTTGAATCAATGAACTTACCTCTTTACGTTTTTGATAATTGAAGTAATGAAAACAACAAATATCTGAAGTTTTTTTTTTTTTTTTTTCTATCAGTCGTTCGCTTGAAGTTTGGTCGGGTTAGGTCTGAAACGCTGTCGGCAGGCTCAGGCACACTTTGAGAGGCAGCTTGCGTGCTTAAAGGCAGGCAAATGCCCTAGTCCAGTGTGAACCTTGCCCACTCCCCCGGCTGCGTCGAACGCCCCCACCTGACTCGCCACCGCAGTGCAGACTGGCCTCCGACGCCTGGGGGTTGAGGTACTGTTGCTGGTCTTGGTGGCCAATCCTCCCAGGTCCTTGACACTTCATGTGCAGCATCTCAGCACATCTCAAGGCTCTGAAGTGCTTCCTGATTCCTTTGTCATACTAATACTCCCTCCCCATAGCCCTATGGCTGTACTCCCCACTAATCCCTAGCTGGCGCCCAGAGATGCACTCTCATGGGGCCCACCTTTACCACTTGCGGTTTGAGATACCCCCATAGCTTACAGGGTCCTCAGAAATTAGGAACCCTCCTGCTGAAGGTGCCCTCTTTGGTAGCTTAGTTGAAAAATTTGAATCCCATCTCTAACTGGCCCAGCTCGATCTGAAAGGAAAAAGTATCTCAAAGTTTCAGTCGATGATTTCGAAAAAGGAAAAAATAAGCAATGAAATTATAATAACAGTATTCGCCCGTTATCTATTGAATGAGTATATTCATTTTATTGGCTGCCCAGCATATTGGGTTGATTATATTATTTAGTGAAAAACTTGGATCAATTGGCTGCCCTCTCAGTACAATTTGCCTCAGAGACATCCTGTTTGGTGATCTATTTAAAGGAGAAATGAGGATTCTGAAGGTATTTGTGAAGAACAGCTTAGAACTTTTTGCAGATTAGGAAATCAAGCTTGGCCTACTTAGGGAGGAGTGGCACCTGATTTACTAATGTTGCTGAGGATCTGTTTTGTGAGAAGTGTAGTCACTGCCACATTCAGGACTCATTTGTTTAAAACAATGTGTTTCTGCTACTTGGCAAGAGTACTTTGTTTGTCCTACCTTGGATAGCTACATGTTTGTCACGTATGTTGCCTTTGCTGAGTTAGTATAGATTCTGTCTACCTTTTTAAGATTCCTAAATAGGTTATATTGTTATGATTGCATGGGACGTTTCCATGTTTTCCATGCATTGTCCCATGCTTTTAATCTTGTTTTTAAGCTCATTGTTAAGCCTGGGTGCAAAGTTATGTTTTGTCCTGACTTTTCTAAATGAATAGAGTGTTTCCTGCATAAGACTCTGTTGATTATAGGTAGATCATATGTTCATAGGAGGTTACTAGGCTAATAGTTCCAGGGCCCTTACAAGCATAGTGAAGTTCAACCCATGTTCCCAAGGGTGTCTGCTTCAAGCAGACAATAAAATCAGCACCTATTGCCCCTGTCCAAGAGGGACACAGGTGGAATTCCCAGACTGAATTTCCAGTTACCCATCCAGTCATCCAAATTATACTTAAATAGGGCCAGCAATAGGCTTTGTTTAACATGAATAGAAAGTTTGTTCCAAAAGTGGGGTAACCTCTCTGAGAGAAATCTGTCTTTTCCACAAGTTCTGTTGATATCACATACCAGGTTAAGGTCCTTTGAGTGTGTGACAGGTGTGCCATTTGACTAGCGAATATGGAGCATTTCCATTATAGTTGGGTCAGAGATTACTCTGTATGCAAGGCACAGGTCATCTCTGAGCAGTCTGTATGACACAGAGTACAATGACAATGATTTCAATCTGTCTGCATAAGTTGGATCTTAAAGACCCTGAATTTTCTTTTAAGGAATCTTTGTGGTCTCTCCAGTTGATGCAGGTGTTTGGAAAGGAACATACCAAGTGAGAATTGTACTCTATTTTTGGCCTGATGAGGAAAGGGGGGTTATAATCTCTTTTTTTCTGGAGGCACTGCCCGTACTTATTACATGAATAATATAAAATGTCCTTCTTACCAGTGTGGCGACATGTGATTGAAGTTAAGATTGCTTTCAACCTGTGTGCCCAGATCTCTCACCACTGAATGTGTGCTTAGGGTATTGCTATTGATGTGATAGTTTTCCCATCTCTTTCAACATTCTGCCTTAAAAGCCCACATTTGCGCTTTTCCCCACCTTTCCTGTAACTAGTCTAATCCAGATACAGATTTGCTGTATCCAGGACTATATGTAAGCTTTTGAGCCCCCCAAGCCTTTCTGTGTTGGAGGGAAGCCTTCTAGCTTATCAGTGGGAGTGGTAAGCACTAGGCAGCCTATCTACCACAAGAGGAGCGGTTTCCAGCCCAGAAATTGTAGTTTATTGGCTGTTTGGACAGTTTTTCCATCTCTTTCAACTTTCTGGTTTAAAAGCCCACATTTGCATTTGTTTCCGGCCTTTCCTATAACTAGTCTAGTCCAGATACAGATTTGCTGTATCCAGGACTGTTTGTAAGCTTCTGAGTGGTGCCAAAGTCTGCTCTTCAATGTTTCCCTTAGATCTGCTAGATTTCTCTTCTCCTGCACCTTTACTAGCTTATTAATTTATCACTTTACCAGACTTCTTGTAGCAATTATTGTAGCACACAAAAGTGCTACCAGCACTAAACGTTCTACCAGGAAACAGCTCCAGTAGGTCAAGTCCCTGTGCTTTCTCCTATTAACCTGGTGAACTTGGGCATCTTGAGGCAATGTAGCAACTGTTGCATGTACACCAACAACCCTCTTCTCTTACCTCTCAATGTATGGCAAGTCTATTGCATGGTATAAAAGAAAACTAAGAGAATGGGATAAACAACGTTTACACATCCAATCTAAATTGCAAAAAGCTAAAACCAGGTAAAAAAACAGTGATACAACAGTTAAAGAAAGTATAAATAACTTAAATAAAAATACTCTAACCCTTTATCACACAAAACAGAAATAATGCTGGAAAAATTAAAATAACATCATATGCTATGTCACCTAAACATATCCATAATTTAGTAAAAAGAACCAAAATTAATTCCAGATCTGACCATATTTCATAGATAATGAGTATCAAAGACAATAAACATGATACATACATCGGAAATATTATAGAAACATTTAGGAGATCTCTACATAATGAAGTAAATCAAAATAACATTGATAAACAAAATAAAATAGCTAACTAACTAAATAAATAACTGAACAGTCTCGTATAAAAATCTCCCCCAGAACTAAATATAGATATATATATATATATATATATATATATATATATATACTCAAATTTAGCTTTTTTTTCATGAAACTATTATGAATATTCAATTAAAAGAAGCAAGACATCCTCCCTGCTGGAGATATTCCTTGATAGCACCAATACTAAAAGAAAATAAAGTTCCTCAACTCGGGACTTCTTACAGACCTATTTCACTTTTAAATACTCATTGTAAGATATTTATGCCCATGTTAGCAAACAAGTTAAAGACAGCAGTATCTCAAATAATATATCCAGATCAGACTGGATTTATATTTAAAAGACAGACTCTTGACAAGATCAAAAGAGTAGTGACTCTTATAGACATTTTGTATAATAAGCATGAAGACCTTTTTATTAGTCTTGATATAAAAAAATTGACTCTCTAAATTGGAATTATCTTTTTAAGTCTCATAATTTATATGGTTGTCCATTGCAATTCATCTTACTGTTAACTAATATTTGCAAAAAGAACAAAACAAAGCATATGTGAACTAAGGACCATTCTCATTAAAATGTATATCCTTAACCAGATACTGAAATACTTATTTATTTATTTATTTATTGACACTTAATTACAGGGAAGGTCTGATTGGTTAGAAACCTATTTTGAGCAGAGACCTGTGGAGAGAAAAGCTCCAAATTATTACTAAACATTTTAAGAATGATAATTTTGTAATATTCAGAAGTAAAACAAAAAAAAATCTGCAGTTTAAATAATTATAACAAATTAGAGATAATATAAAAACATTGGTTAAGAATTGATGCAAGTTACATGGCACTGATTTAATTTTTATAGAAATTTTAGACAGTTTTACAAGTTAGTCTAATGCAAACAGGAATTGCAATATGAATTGAGTGGAAAACAGGCTTATGTTATATTTAGAGAGAGTCACAGAAGATAAATTGATACAAGTAAGGAAGTAAATGAAGAAGGGAGAGTAAGGAGGTATTAGGAATGAAAAGGTACTTGTTCATATTTTGGGATATAGTTTATCCTGGTTTTGAGCAAGAACAGAGCCAGATTTTAGCTAGGAGGTCTTTCAGAGTAGTTTTGAAATATGGGAGGGGGGTATTGACCTGTTGGAAACAGGTAAGGAGTTCTAGGCCTTAGCAACCTTGTGTGAGTACTGACAATGCCCATCAGATTTGATAGGTCTGTAGACAGAAGTTTTTAGTCACTGGATCACAATGACCAACTGGGACCATAGTTGTATAGAATGTTTAGTTATGGACAGATAGATGATGGCTAAATAATTTCATAGGTGGTAAGAAGCTGTGGCTATGTTTGTTGATGAGGCAGTTCTAATCAATTTAGGCTTTTAGTAACTACACTGTGGTGCATTCTGAAAGGGGTATTTGCTGAAAATTTAGCAACTTTGTTATAGCATTGTTCAAGTTTTAATTTTTGAGAAGCCGGGGGGGGGGTTAGTAAGGATGGGATTGCTATAAAGAGCTGTGAGGAGGGATAAGTAGTGGCAAGTGTAGTTTTAGTTGTGTTGGCGAGAATGTTATTGGCTCTGTAAGGCATCCCTAGTTTAGGTAGTTTTGTATATGCAAGTCAAATGTAAGCTTATCATCCATTATCACCCCTAATAATTTGCTATGAGAAGTAACGTCAATGATTGCATTATCAAGAGAGAGGATTTAAAATGTTGTTTTTTCATGACAGAAGGATTTGGACGAAAAAGTAGTAGCTTGGTCTTCTTTGGGTTAAGCATGGGTTGTGAGTTACAAAACCATGTTTCAGTGGCTGTTAAACCTTCCTGAGTAATTTTTGGAGGTGTACCATGTTGTCAGATGTTCAGATGAGAGTAGAATCATCTGTGTATTTTATTAGGGTGGCCTGTTGTGTGGATGTATAGACGGTGTTGGTGAAAATGTTAAAGAGGAGGGGACCAAGGATAGAGCCTTGTGATATATCGGTGGTGACTGGGAGTAAGAAGAGAGCATGGAGTGACATTTTACTGACTGATACCTATTGGACAGGTATTTGAAGTAGATGTTTGCTTTGGCAAACTGTATCAAAGGCTTTAGACAAGTCTAGAAATAAGGAAGTGACTAGTTTTCCTTTTCCAACTTTATTGACAGTATCTATATAGGTTAGAAAGGCAGTGCTAGTACTATGGGAGGGACGGTAGCCTAAATGTGTAAGGCATAGGAGTTATTTCCTCAGAAGATAGTCTATCAATTGTTTTTGAATACATATTTCAAATATTTTGATGAGGGGAGACAGGATTGCTATAGGTCTAAAGTTATTTCCTCATTTGTGCAGAGGGATAGTGTGTGACTTTTTACAGAGAAAATGAATGTGGGATTCCTGGATTGACCTATTTACAAAGATTGAGACAGGATAGGCAATTCTATTGGCTGCTATTTTTAGGTACACACTTGAAAAGTTGTCAACTGAAGAAGAGCAGAGTTTAAGCTTTTTAAAGAGTATTTTTATACAGGATGTGGGCACAAGTTTAAAGGTGAAAGTAGATGTGGTGATATGTGGCTGATGGCCAGGGTTGGGAATAGATGTTGAGGAATCCTTGGTTAGATATGCTATACCATATATAGAATAAGAGTTGAACTGTATTGCAGTTTCGAGTGATGAGCTATCAGGAGAGGGCTTTGTGTTGAAATTTGGGCCAGGATGTAAGATTCCTTTAATGGACATCCAACATTTTTTTATGGTTGTGTTTAGTATTATTCTGAAAGTTATT
This sequence comes from Protopterus annectens, assembly GCF_019279795.1. Classification (NCBI taxonomy): domain Eukaryota; kingdom Metazoa; phylum Chordata; order Ceratodontiformes; family Protopteridae; genus Protopterus; species Protopterus annectens. Next base: position 1,341,200,437 of record NC_056744.1, read on the forward strand.
ATAGTACATTTTTTTTGTTTTCATGTATTTGCTTTTTAGAATGATTGCAAAGCATTCTAAAGTTTTCAAGATCTTGAGGTGTTTTATATTTTTGCCATTCTTTCCATGCTTTTTCTCTATCCTGGATTAGCATTATACTTGTTTTTTTTTATAGCAAAATTGAATTATTTGCTTTTAGTCTCTTCCTTTTAGGAAGTGCAAGGCTATTTAAGGTATTTAGAAAAAGTTGTACTGAATTCATTTACAGCATTATCTAAGGAGAGGATTTTAAGGAAGTTCCAGTTAATAGAAGATATTGTAGTAATGAACATTTCTGGGTACCAGTCAAAACAAACTCTAAGATAAAGAGCATTGGACGTAATAAAGTGTATAACTCCAAAAATTAAGCTTTTTGCAGATGATATATTAACATCAAAAAATTCTTAAGATCCATTAAAAGAATATCATATATTTACACAATTCCAAACAAATATCAGGCCTTCGCTTTAATAATACTAAATCAGAGTCATTATTCATAAATAAAAAGACTATAATAGAAATTGAACAAAATAGAATTATTGGAAATGAAGCTTCATCTTTAACATATTTAGGGGTCTCTATACTTAAAACTTTGGAAGAAACCAAGAATTCAAATTATGTAAAGATTATAAAAATACCATCCAATGTAATCCAAAAATGGAACAAACTACTTATTCTTTTTGAGGACAGATGTCAATTGATTAAAATGGCACTTTTCACAAAGATTTTATAAATACTACAAACCTTGTCCTTACCTTCAAACAAATCGTATATTAAACAATTTAATAATCTACTCTTAAATTTTAGTGGTTTCCAAACAAATTTAGAAATGCACTCAAATGCCATTTTAGGCTGTGGTCTTTAGAAGGTATACATTTTTCAAATGTAGAGATTTATGTAAAAGCAGCAATTTTCAAAATATTATTAAAGTGGCTAAACACCAACTATAATTTAAATGGGAAACTTCTGTACTATTCTGAATTTAATTTTGGCAAATCAAGTACTTATACCACCCAGAATGACAGCATATTTAATGCCTTTTGGATATTTATTTGTAATAATATGCAATTTGCTTTTACACTACCATTTCAAATTACATAAATTTTATTTAAAAAAAAAATTAAATACCATTTTAAGTAATATTGATCTAAAACTCTAGTTTGAGACACTTATACCATTTAATAAAACAAACAACTTTTTAAAGAATTCTTCTGAACAAATCAGGTCAAACATGGGGAAATAATACTTTCTCAGGTCATTACCAGTGTCTTAATGGCATAAAAGATAAACTAATGCAAATATTAATTTCTGAATATAACCTTATTCCACAAGACTGGATTTACTTACAAGATGTAAAGATACACACACAAGACACATTTCTTACTCTGTTTTGCTCACAATATAAAAGGATACCTAAATTCATTCTAACATTCTATGAAGTCCTTTATAATAAGCAAAAAAAAGGAAATATAATATATACTCTATTTAAAGTTTTTACAGCTAATAACATCCACTTAAATTACAAATTATGGAACTGCATCACACATGAAAACAATTCAATTCTTTCTGAAGTTTCTAATCTATTAAAATATCTCCTGGTCACATCTGTGAAGATTGGGGGAAGATAGGTGAAGGCTGACAGACTACACAAATATAATTTGATACATAATTCTATAATTTGTAAAAATAAATGTAAAAATACAGCCTTGTTTCTTAAATGAAAGAAAACACTGTAAAATGTGAACTTCAAGATTGTTGCAACATTGCCATCTGCTATAAGGAAAACTAAGCCAAGCATTTCAAATGTTCTTTGAAGTTAAAATTATCTAAATAGTGGTGCTGAAGTGGCTGGCTGAACACATTCTTTCTATTGTTTTAACTTAAGGAATAATTGCTAGAGTGTACATGTGAAATGTATTTTATTGTTGTAGTTTCCTGAGCAGGTGTTAGATTGCTAAATAATGTAGCTTTTGCTTGGGAACTCCAGACTAAGTGTCAAAATGATGTAATGTGTATACTGGGAAAACCTAAGTGTCAAAATGATGTAATATTGGAGGGCCTAGCAGAGCTGTTTGTTAGTGAGTTTAAAAACTTTTGTAGAGTGAGGGAGTTTGAGCATTTTGATCTTGATATCCCACTTATCAGCCCTTTGTCTGTTGTCTTATGTAAGTAGTGTCTTAGAAGTGTGTTTTCTTGTAGTAATAGCTAGGAACTTAGAAGAAAGTTAGGCAAGTGTTTTTCTGTTATATCAGAACTTTCCTACTGTATTGTTTTAAGTTTCTGTGTGATCTCTGAACTCTTAGATATCACTGTGGTGTAGTAGTATTGTCTTGTATTTTAATTATTTATTATTAAATATTTTTAAAAACCTTTACCTGTGGCTGGTTTGTGTAGAGATATGTAGGCTCTAGAGTGCATTGCATATTTATAGAGTTTATTGTAATAAGCCACTCCAATAAGCCTTAGACTGAATAGTCACATTACCAATTGGATATTAATATTGCACAGTTATAATTGGACACCGTTTTAAGGGCCTTTAGGTAGCTGATAAGTATTATCTGGTGGTGGCAGAAATTACTACTGTCTGGGTAAAGAAGCACAGCTGGAGAATCTGTGTCAGCCTTTCCCAGGAGTGTCTGTGAAGTTGTATAAATACTTATCTCAAAGTGTGTGTGATGTGTCAGCTACCTGGGCAGGGACACAAAGCACTGGTAGGACAGAGAGGGTACTGGAGGTTAGCTTGCCAGCTAGGCTGAGATCTGGTCCCTATAACTGTGCCAGTGGGGAGTCTTATTGGGGACGTGGAGAGCAAGGAAGCAACCAGTCCCAGACTGACTGTGATCTCTGTGTGCACTTAAGGGAAATTGTACTTTACTGTGTGTATTTGTTATCCTTTCCTTTTATATGAGACACCCTCCCTGGTGTCAGTGGTGATGATTGAGGCTCCTTGACTGCTGGGCCAGGGCATGGTCATCACATTTCTGGTGGCAGTGGTGGGATAAGATATCTTTACATTTGTGGTTTGTAGTGGTTGGGATAAGATATCCTCACATTTGTGGTTCTAAGTGGTTGAGATAAGATATCCTCACACATGGTTTGCAGTGGTGTGGGTAGAGTGAATCCTGTAGCTTATGTACAGTGATCTCTGAAGGTGTTTTGTACTCTAAATCAGCCACACAGTGTATACTCAGAGTTCAGATCACAATTGTTTTATTTCTTTTGTTAGCTTAGTCAGGGTGAGCAGGCAGCATGCCAGCAGAGAAGTATGGAAAGCTGACAAGGAGCCAGCTGGTGGAGATGTGCCAGGCTAGGAGACTGGTACATGGAAACCTGACTAAGGCAGACCTGATTGCAGCCTTGGTTACAGCTGCATCAGAAAACAGCATCCAGGAGGATAATCAGACTGGCAGTGGAGATACAATATCCTTGGAAAATGGACATCTCAACCCTTCTGCAAAGGACAATCGGACTGGCAGTCAAGATACAATATCCTTGGGCAATGGACAGCTCAACCTTTCTGCAGTGGACTTAAAAATCCAGCTGGAGCTAAAGAGACTTGAGTTGGAGGCCAGGCTTTTGGAGATAGAAGCCTAAAAAAAGGAGAGTCAGAGGAAGTATGAGAGGTAAATGCTGACTCTATTCCAGAGTCATGGAGGTAATGGGGAAGGGAGTAACTGGACCCCAGAAGCACAGGTCAATAAATTTCTTCCACAATTTAATGAGGGGGATAATTTTGATAGTTTTTTTCACATGTTTGAAAGGGTATGCAAACAGTATAGTGTTGACCAAAGGCTCTGAGTAAGGTTCCTGACCCCTTTACTCCAAGGGAGAGCTGTAACTTGTATATCACAAATGCCTGACTTTGGCTGTTTTGATTATACTGCTGTAAAAAAATGTCTGTTAGAATGTTTTAAGCTAACACCTGAAATGTATAGGAAAAAGTTTTGTGAGCATAGACGCAAGGCAGATGAAAATGTATGTGAATATGCTGCTGAATTGAGCACTTATTTTCATAGCTGGGTGAGTGGATGTCAGGTCACCACTTTTGAAGGGCTGGCAGACCTTTTGGTTAGGGAACAAGCCCTTAGCACTTTGCCTGATGACATGAGGAGCTGGTTAGCTGATAGACAATGTGCTACTTCAGATGAGTTGTGGAAAAAGGGAGACCTATACCTGGCCAGCAGGGCAGTCCTGCACAGGAAGGGGACCCCCAGTACTGCTCATGGGTCTAAAAGAACCCATGGTGGGCAGCACAGACTGCCCCAACAGAATCTGCCAGTAGCAGGGGAAGCCACTAGTCTAGGTGCACATCCAGGAGCTAGGGTTACATGTTTTGAATGCAACCAGTGGGGCCATGTGGCATACAGGTGTCCATGGTGGCAAGGTGGGGAACCAAAGGTGAGGGACCCAGTAAGTGGGAAAGACAAAATGCCAATAGTGGGTTGTCTTGAGAAAACAGGGGTACAGAACTACCATCCTGCAGATGTCCTGAGAGGAAAGGATTTGGATGAGGCAGTACCATGTACTTATGCAGTTATACGCAGTGAGGCTAGGAGACAAGCATGTAGGTCTGGTAGCCTGGGGGAGACTCAGACAGACTGCATACTTGCAGCCAGGACTGGTGAGGTGGTTACTTTAGGGAGTTAGCTACTTTGTAGTAGTGAGACTGAATGTGAGCCACAGCTGCTTGTGGGTACTGATGTTCCCTTGGACAGGGTAACTGCAAAGGTAGAGGTGAGTAGTAGTACCCAGGCTGACAGTGAGGCACCACTGTCAGAGGATGCCAGACTTCCAGTGGAAGGGGAGCTGGGAAGGCTTACAAGGAGAGAGTTGAGGAAGGCACAGCTCTCAGACCCTACATTGCAAGGCCTGAGGCAGGAGGCACCTGATTCTCAAGGGAAGGGGGAATCTGTATACTGGGACAAAAGGTTACTATACAGAGAGTGGACACCTGAGGGAGGGCTAGAAGGTGAGAGAGTACAGCAGTTGGTAGTGCATAGAGCCTGCCATCTAGCACTTCTAGCCATAGCCCATGATATTCCCTTTGCAGGTCATATGGGCATAAAATGTATAGCGGCATATTATGCCAAACTTCTATTGACCTGGAATTTCCAGACATGTAACAGGGTACTGTAGGACCTGTGAGCAGTGCCAAAAGGTAGGTAAGGCAGGAGACAAGGTGAGAGCTCCTTTGATGCCTTTACCTTTGATTGAGGAGCCATTTCAGAGGGTAGCTATGGATATTGTGGGTCCTCTGAGTACCCCAACTTCCACAGGGAAAAAGTATATCATAGTGGTAGTGGATTATGCTACACGATACCCAGAAGCAGTGGCTTTGTCCTCCATTGAGGTAGAGAAGGTGGCAAATGCTTTGTTAGAGATTTTCAGCAGGGTAGGTTTCCCCCCAAAAAATACTGACTGACTGAGGTGTCAATTTCATGTCAGACCTGCTGGCTTGTCTGTGGAAATCCTGTGGGGTGAAGCACATGAAGAACACCCCCTACCATCCCTAGACTAATGATCTGGTTTAGAGGTTAAACTCTACAATCAAATCCATGCTACAGGCATTTGCAGATTAGTTTAAGAGGGAGTGGGACAAATATTTGCCCCATCTGTTGTTTGCTTACAGAGAGGTTCCCCAAGAATCCACAGGTTTTTCACCCTTTGAGTTGCTGTATGGGCATAGAGTGAGGGGATCTCTAGATTTAATTCGAGATTAGTGGGAAGGTGAGTGCGAGTCTCACAAGGAGTCTGTTGTGGCATACATCCTAACCCTCAGGACAAGGCTCAGGGAACTCATGGGCTTGGCCCAGGAGAACCTTGCAGAAGGCCAACAACAGAAAAAGGCGTGGTATGACAGGAATGCTCGAGCTAGAGAGTATGCTGTGGGGCAGCATGTAATGGCTCTCATTCCTGTCAGACACAACAAGCTGCAAGCACCTTGTGAGGGACCCTACAAAGTGGTAAGAAAGGTAAGTGATGTTAACTACATGGTGGAAGTGCTAGGCAATGGCAGGGCCACAAATTGTACCAAGCTAACATGATGAAACCTTACCATGATAGGGAGGACCTTGTGCTGAGTGTTTGCAGTGGATTGCAGGAGGAGTCTGAGGGAGATCTGTGGACTGATCTCCTCAGTGAGGCTCGGGCTAACACCTCAGTGGAAGGGGTAGCAATGTCCCAGTAACTATCTCCTACCCAGGTTCGAGAAATCTGAGCAGTGTTGCAGGAATTTGGGGGCATGTTCACTGGGAAACCAGGGTGCACCCAACTGGTACAGCACTAGGTGGATACAGGACACCAAAGGCCTATTAGGCAGGCCCCTTATAGGGTGCCTGAGAGTGTCAAACAGACACTGAGGGAGGAGGTACAAGAGATGTTGGGACCAGGGGTGATTCAAGAGTCCAACAGTCCCTGGGCCTCCCCAGTGGTGTTGGTGCCAAAGAAGGATGGCAGCATAAGGTTCTGTGTGGATTACAGGAAATTGAATAGTCACACAGAGTCAGATGCTTACCCCATGCCTAGGACAGATGCCGCCCTAGAGCAGCTGGGTGGGGCTAAGTATCTTACAACCATTGATCTTACCAAGGATTACTGACAGGTGCCCTTGACTCCCAGTGCTAGAGAGGTCAGCCTTTGTGACTCCTTTTGGCTTGTACAAGTTCACAAAGATGCCCTTTGGGATGAAGAATGCCCCAGTGACTTTCCAGAGGCTGGTGGATAATATCCTAGCAGGATCAGGAGTGTTTCCTTTGCTTACCTAGATGATATTGCCATCTACAGCCATTCCTGGCCCGAGCACTTTCATCATGTCAGGGAGTTGCTGGGCAGACTATAAAGGGCAGGGTTGACCAATAAGCCGAGCAAATGTCAGGTGGGTATGGCAGAGGTCTCCTATCTAGGACATAGAGTGGGGAGTGGTAAGATAAGGCCAGAACCTGCCAAAGTGGAAGCTATTCAGACATGGCCTGCACCTGTTACCAAAAAGCAGGTGAGGGCATTCTTAGGGACAGCAAAGTACTACAGAAAGTTCATCCCTAGTTATAGTACCATAGCTGCTACCCTCACAGACCTGACAAGAAAGAATATGCTAGATAAGGTAGTGTGGATCCCAGCATGTGAGCAGGCATTTCAGAAGCTTAAAGAAGCTTTGGGAGGACCCCCTGTATTATCCAGTCCAGATTACAGCAAATAATTTGTTGGGCAAGTGGATGCTTCGAACCATGGGGTGGGGGCTGTACTTAGCCAGATTTCTTCAGAGGGAGAAGAGCACCCAGTGGGTTATCTGAGTCGCAGGCTCCAACCCAGGGAGGAATGCTATGCAGCGGTAGAAAAGGAATGTCTTGCCATAGTGTGGGCACTGCAAAAACTTCAACTTTACCTGTATGGAAGGAAATTTACTGTTATGACAGATCACAACTCTCTAACATGGTTAAACAGAGCCAGTCAACAAAATGCCAAGTTGCTAAGATGGAGCCTGAGGTTGCAAGCATATGGTATGTCAGTGCAGCACCACAGTGGGATTAGCAATGCCAATGCAGATGGGCTCTCAAGACAGGGAATGGGGTGAGGTACCCTCAGATAGACCTAACCCTCTCAAGCTGCGTTTATCAAGGGTCACTTGAAAAACTAGCTTGAGTTCTCCAGGGGAGAAGAGATGTGAAGACTGGGGGAAGATAAGCAAAGGCTGCCAGCCTAGTCAAATAGAATTTTATACATAATTCTATCATTTGTAAAAATAAATGTAAAAATACAGCTTTGTTTCTTAAATTAAAGAAAACACTGTAAAATGTGAACTTCAAGATTGTTGCAACATTGCCATCTGCTATAAGGAAAACTAAGCCAAGCATTTCAAATGTTCTTTGACATTTGCAGTTTCTGCAGTTTAGACTACACATGGAGTGCTCAGGTTTACCAACTAATAAATTAATTAAAAGCTCTCTTTCATTATCTTAAACTGTAGCAAACTGCTTGCTACAGTTTATGCCACATACAGTGCTCTGCAGTGTTTAATTTTGACCATAAATACAGTAACATCGTCTATATGCACTAAAGATTGATTGGGATCTGACAATCGTATCACCTAACATTTTGGTTGGCTGCCCCCTTTACCACCTACTGTCATTTTGTAACATTCCTCTGAAAACATTATTTAGATGACAGGAGTAAGGAGAGACATAAAGGGGACACTTTTACTGACACAGCAGGCAGACTGATCTATATAAACTGTATTAACATGCATAGCAGATGAATTAGCTGAATTCACAGGGCATAAAATATGAAATCCTGACTGGCTGAAGGAATGAATATGTGAGGAATAATTTGGGAAGGAACTGAAAGTTAACAAAAGCTCACTCTATAAAGAGTCTATTAACTTAGCAATTAGTTAAACTACTAGAATATTTTTCACAGATTGTGTGACAGTAGGATACCCATTTGTAAGAGTGCAGACAAGTAAATAATATTTTTCATGGAGTGCTTTCAATTACCATTACTTTGGAGTTCTTCCACGTTAAGTGAATGTACTGTAATTGGACAGTCCAATCTATGGCATTGTAATATATTCAGCTATGCCCTGGCAGTGCATTATGGAGATGATTTACCCTTGGAAAAAATCTCATCAGTATGTATGGCCTGAGGACACAATTCAAGGTTGCAAACACAATATAATTAGTTTAGACTTTTTAAATGCTTGCAGGTTTGCAATAAGAAGAATTTTGAGGAATGATTAAAAAAGTATGTTTTTTACCCAGTAGTGTACTTTTAAATCAGATCTGTACTGAGGAACAACACACAGCTGCTTCAGTTAGTTGAAGTTTAATTGTAATACAATTTCAACTTTTCTAGAGGCTTTTAGAGCAAGTATATAGCTCAAAAATAGCAACTAGCTAGATTCATTTAGTTGAAAGAACTACTAACAGTTACTTTAATATCCTCTCCTGACTCCATTGACCTCTTGTGTCAACTTTTTTTAAAGCTTTGAGAGTCTCAAACACAGTTTGAGACAGTGTCTATGTTTGCAGTTGGCTGGGGTGGGCATTAAACCAGGCAAGGAGGAAACAAATGTGGGAGTGACAGTAACACTAAAACTATACATCTTTACTGAGTCAAAGTTCTAAGAAAACTATATACCTATAACTTTAAATAATCTCTTTTGTAAATTTTAATTACAGCAGTCCTGCATAACAGTGCAAGAATCTCAAAAATGCTTAAAGTATTTTGCATTTAAGGGAATCTCCAGCAAATATAGGGATGTTACAGGCAGCCTCAATAAAACCAATGCAGGATTCTAGCAACAAAACATAATTATTGCAACCAGTCCAGATCACTAAAGTTAAGACAAACAAACATGTCTGGATAATTATCAAGTAACCACTAGCCTCAAAACATTTATAGAAACCTAACTATCAGCAGAAGATACCTGGTGTAATAGACATAGATATGCATTAACAGAGTCAAACGTAAAAACACAGAAAAACAGCAATGTCTCTCTAAAGTACACTGTCATGAGTTTTAATAAAGAGAAGAACAAAAGCAAACAAGCAAAAAACACACAATGAACACCTTTCAGTGAATAGACTTAAGATTATAAGAATGGTAACATATGAGCAGCATATATACAGATACCACGGTTAATTTACTTAATAAAAATGCAGGACACACACAAACACTAACTGCTGCCAACTTTGTCCTTCCATCCATCACCCTTTTTCCCATATGGGGTTTGGGTGACATTTCATCAGTGGCAATCATCTAGAGTCAAGGTTTACACCACCAGGTGGCTAGCCCTGCCACATTAGCTCATCCACACCACATACTCATACACAAACTCATACCTATGGTCAATTTAGAGTGTCCAAACAACTCTCCGCATGTCTCTAGAATATGGGAGAAATCCACAGCACCCAGAGGAGACCCATACAAACTCCACACAGAAGGCACCCCAGCTGAGAATCAAACCAGGGAACCTCTTCTTATGAGGCTATAAGACTATCCGCTGCACCACTGTGCTGCACCAACTTTTGATTTCACAATTAATCAACAGAAGCATTCTGGATGCTTTTCTACTGCCTAAGGATCTATGCTGTTTCCCCAAGGCCAGATAATTTGCAAATGGATCCTGTGTGTGAAATTGTACCTCAGGGAATGGGGAAGAAGTTGCTAAATTAGTCAAAGTGGAGTGCTAAAGGAATCATGAGACAGGGGGATGATGTTTTTCTGTGCTATCTTCATAGCAAGAGGATATCCCTAGTAATATTCTATTATTGTTTTGTAACAGAAATTCTACAGCCAAGTAAAGAGTTAAGTAAAAGTATTAAGTAGCAAAACTGGCACCCCCTTCCATGGCTCCATTCTGATAGACTGGCTATCCAAGCCAGCCAAATACATCACCCCTCCTTTCTCCAATAAAAAAAGAAAATAATACAAAACAAAAAAGGACTGGCTTTTCAAGACAGATACATATTCTTCACTGTCACAGCCAAAAAAATAAATTAATGACATCTGTTGCATTTTAAACTGTACCAAGCCAATTGATATAGTTTCAGCTTACTCCACAAAAAGGCTAATGTGCTGAACTCGCTTTCTGTACCGGCATTCAGAAATGCAGATACAGAAAGAAGATTTTAGGAAATTGACTTCAGCATTGCACCCTCTAACACACTGCACCTGAGGCAGCTGTTCCTTCATCCCACCCTTGCTACACTACTGGATATATATATATATATATATATATATATATATATATATATATATATATATATATACATATATATATATATATATCTAAAGTTTTCATGCTTGCTTTTGCACTACTTTGTACTCAGATCATTCCTTATCCAGTAACTAAAATGTGAGTAAATAAATAAATAGATAATACATTTGTTAAGATTGGCAGCTATACTTTGTGGTTATTGGCCACAGAGGGTCTATATTACGTATGCAAAAACTCATTTCAGCGAACAATAGCCAGCGAAATCTAACTCCCTCAAATGGCTATTCCAGCAAATTTTTTTCCTTGGGGAAAAAAATGCTTGGCCAACCTAAACCCAGACATAATTTGAAACCCTTCAAAGTGGAGTTCGCCCCCCACATCCCCAAAGTGGGGGGCTGTGACCCCCACACCCCTCAACTAAATATACCAACTACGAGATCGCACTACAGTGGGAAAAGGGCAAATTCTTGATTATGGCCAAGCATTTTTTTCCCTAGGAAAAAGGTCAAGTGAAATGGCTGTTCATGGGATTTAGATTTTGATGGTTATCATTTGGCGAAGAGCCATTCACTGGAAGGGATTTCCACTGACATAATATAGATCTGCCACAGACTGTAGCCTTTTGAGTAGGTCTACTGCAGGGAGAATAAAATTTCAGAGGATGGGTATAAAGTTTGGCCAATCTAAGGCAATGTAGAAAAGCCTTAAGTCTGATCTGTATTTTGGAATAGCATAGGCCTGCTATGGTCAGTGAAGGCCTAACTTTAATGAAACTGCAAGTTTACTACCTGTACTGTTTTGCCAGAAAACTGTCTCTGGACCAGTCCACCTACCTGGTTTTCATATAGTATATAAATAAATATAAGAGGCTTTTACTGCAAGTGCATAGCTAAAACTAGCAACATGATGGGGTCCTCACTTCATTTTAAATAGCTTGTGCAGTTACTTTGAAATTCTCCTATGACTGAATCTGCTATTGGACTGTGCTTTTCTTAAAGTTTTAGGAATCACAAGGACATATTCTGAGGGGCAGTGTCCAAGGCTTCTATGGGTAGATTAGATTGGTTTATGATCAAACCAAGACAGAGAGAGAGAGAGAGAGAGAGAGAGAGAGAGAGAGAGAGAGAGCAAGCGAGAGGCATTAACACTGTACTCACTATACTGTGAGTCAAAGCTCTAAAGCTAAAGAGCTATACATTTAAATAGTCTGTTGCCAATTCAATCCCAACTCCTGCCTGACTTATACTAGCTCCACTAATGGCTTATAAACCACAGACTACTCCATATTAAATTCAACAAGCATCCGACTCTTTGACTATCACTAACTTACGCAACCTTTCTACAGAAGCAGTCTCTGCCTTCAAAAGCCAAAGCTTTTGGCTTCATCAGTCTCTAAATTTCCATTTCAACACAGACAGAGTGAGAGCAAAAATAAACTCTGTCATTTTCTAGGCCAAAAAGCCCAGCTAGAGCAGCAATTGGCAAAGAGCTTCTTCTTTCTCAACTTGAATATGGACTTCCCATTTTCACTTCTGCTTCCAAGAGAAACACAGCCACACAAGACAATTTCTTAACAGCATCTACTGATTCATTACAAACTCATGTCTCTGTCATTATCACTGTACAGGTAAGTAATTGGCTAGCTGTCCCTGTGGGTGATTTTAAGCCAAGCCTATTTCCCTTTCAGTGCTTGAATGAATCTATCCCATTATTGTAGGAATGGCTTTACCATCCCATGGTTAATAATTGTACATTACCCCTAATGAGAAGGACTACGATCACACAAAAGATCATTTCAGGGAACCCATACAGGGAATAAAGCATTTAGGAGATTTCTGTATCCATTCGAAGTATAGGGGACAGTCCTGGGGAAAATATTCGGCTTTCCATCCATAGATCCAAGCTGAGCTTTAATATGGACAGGGATGAGTTTTGTTTTGTGTGGATAGAGATTCTGTTCCAGAGCAAAAGCATAGTCTGTGAGATATATCTGTCCTTCAAATCCATTCTGTTGATGTTGCAGAAGAGGTTTAGATCACTATTCCAAGTATTTCTGACGTCATATGACTTGCCGATGTGCAGTAAATCCATCAGTACTGGGTTGGAAGATGCCTTGTATGCCAGAGACAGGTCACCTCTTAGCAGTCTGTAGGATACTGAGTATAATGAGAGAGCTTTGAGTCAATCTATGTAGGACATGTTGTTTACGCCTTCAAACATTTTAGTAAGGTATCAAGATGGGTGTTCCAGTTGTTGCAAATGTCTGGGCAGATACGTCAAAAGAAGCATTTTATTAAATGAATGGCCTAATGAGGACTGCATAAAGGGGAACAATAACATCCCTAGATCTATACACAATCCCTTTGTTTCTAAGTTGAGCAATATAGAAGGACTATCTTTTGACAATGGGCACATGCCTGTTGAATGTCAAATCACTTTCAACATAAGTTCCCAAATTCTGAACAACTGGGTCAGCTCTAAAGTCAATGTGGCAGTTCCAAAGGGTTGATGACTTCCCAAAGGATATGAATATGCACTTTTTAGCATTTAGTTTGGCACCAGTTATCTATCTGGGACAAACCTTCCTGCAGGATGGCTCAGTCATTTGGGGATTCAATTACTGCACCTAGTTTGCAGATATCTGCAAAGTTGATCAGCCAGAGTCCTCTGGTACTGGTTTTCTCTTCAGAGAAGTAGATGCCAAACAGGAGATCTCCTAGCAAAGAACAGTGGGGGACTCCATGGGTGACTGGTCTCTTTATGGAGTTAATGTCCCCTGTTTTGATTTCTGCATCCTGTCTATGAGTCATCTGGCAAGCCAGTGGGTGACATAGGGGTTTATTCACAGTTTATTTAGCTTTTCTAATATGACTAAGTGAGGATCGAGAATTTGTGGCAAACACTTTGACCGTCCTAGAAAATGTCAAATAGATACCCATAAAACAAAGATCTGACCTATTCTTAGAATCCCAGCTATGCAAACTACTCCAGCTCCAGATATGTTCTCCACTTGCTACTAAACTTAATTAACAAACCTCCTCATGTAACCTGAGATAGTGCTTACAAGCCACACCAGCTCTCCTTATTCCTGGAACCAAACTCTGTAGCACTTCATATTCATTCTTCTCTCTTTGGCAGGCACTCCCCATCAGACTAAAGGAAATCAACATCTACTCCAAATTCAGAATGTAATAATAAAAACACTTCTTTATCCAAGCCAAATGCTGCTGCTTCAGCACAGGACATATCACCTGACACGCTATCCCTATTTCCTCTCCTTTCTCAGATTTACTAAAGGTCAACCCACTTTAGTATATTATACTCTGCTCATTAGAATGTATTTACTCAGTTTTTCTATGTAACTAGTCTGAACTGCTGTGTTATTGCTTACATCTCTGTATTTTTTGTTTGTGAAATGTTCTGTATTTCCCATGGGCTGGGCTGAGCTTAAAATTGGTCAAAACCAGTAAACAAACTAGGAAGGGGTGAGACGGGCAACTGCCAAGGGCACAAAATGTAGGGAGGGGGATGGAGTGATCCCCATCTCTCTTTATTGCAATACCTGCTTTTAAAAAAACAGTATTGCATTTGTAGTCAAGCCTGAGTGCTGTAGCCTCTGTGTAAGGTCTAAACTGTAGCAAATGGCTGTTTCATTGTAGCAAGTAGTTTGCTCCAATTTAAAAGTAAAAAAAAAAAAAAAATATATATATATATATATATATATATATATATATATATATATATATATATATGGGTCTACTACTAATTACCGACACGATTCCCCGACAGAAAACTCCCCGGCCAGATGACCGACATCACACAAACCCGACAACGCAAAACACCGAACACCATTACACCGAACACCATTACACCGACACACGGAACGTAAACAACACGCGACACTACATAGCATACACACTAGCCCTGACCCAAACCCTAACCCTAAGGTCCGACACTATCGCACACTTCACCTACCTGCACCCTAACCCTAACTCACTTAACCCACCCTAGCCCAAGCTCCGACACTAACGCACATCACCTACCTGCACCCTAACCCTAACTCACTTAACCCACCCCTAGCCCAAGCTCCGACACTAACGCACACTTCACCTACCTGCACCCTAACCCTAACTCACTTAACCCGTCCCTAAACTACAGTCCCTCACTAGCACACACTTACCTTACCCGAACCATACCTCCGACACGAACACACACTCACCTTTCCCACAGCCTAACCCGACATCCCACAATCTCGAGCACTTACCTGACCGCTCCTAACTCCGTCACCATCGCACACTTACCGCGTCGCGATCGCACATTCCCTTGTCGGTCTTTCCACTGTCGACAAATCACCCTGTCGGTACACTTACCTGTCGGTCATCTGGCGTCGGGGAGTTTTCTGTCGGGAAATCGTCGTTTCGGGCATTAGTAGTAGACCCATATATATATATATATATATATATATATATATATATATATATATATATTTTTTTTTTTTTTTTTTTAACAAAAAAACCTGAACACAGTAACACCCTTGGCAGGCAGAGAATAAACTGCATCAGCTGTTTGCTACATTTTTAGCAAGCAGTTTGCTACAGGTTAAAAGAAGAAGAAGAAGAAAAAATGTAATAATACCTGCTGAAAGAGGATTAGGAGGGTTAGGGGTAGGGTGCAGAAATGGGGCCTGAATAGCTGGGGCAGGAAAGGGTGTGTGGTACATATGGCCACCTGGTTGGTGTGCCAATAGAAGGAATGTCCATTTTTGTATTGCTCTTCAGTGGAAGAGCTTGCGGGATCATTCCTTTAACTGTAATAAGCTGATATATTTTTTCTTGAACAGCTGAGGGGGAGATGTTGGTTCATGGTACTGGTATGGGGAGCTGGTTGAGCCAGCTACACTTCTGCATTGCATTACTCCAGTAAATAAATATAAATAAATAAATACAATTTCCCTTAAAGCAGGTTTGGGGTAAATAAATAAATAAATAAAATTTCCCTTAAAGCAGGTTTAGGGTAGCATCCTAGAACTACTGCAGTATGAAACATGGACTGTGAGGAAAGTTATGCCTGTTTAAAAACATAAGCATGATTGTATTAATGGAACATAATTTCTGCAACCAATACTACACACTAAGTTTATGCCACAGAAAAATGTTTTCATAAGCATCAGGTAACTAACCTCAGCACATTAATATCGATCTCAACTGTTTTTAGCTATCAGTACTAGAAAACTGGTTCAGTAGATACAAATATGCATAAATATACTTTAATATTTAAAACACAAAAACACCACATCTGTCTAATCTGTTCTACATCATTAGTTTTTAATAAAAAAACAGAGTAAAAAACACCTTTCAATGAGATAAAATCAAATAAGCAGAAACAATTACATGTGAGTAGTATAAGCACTGGTAACAGGTATGCAAAATGCACACTTTTCAGCACAGTATCTGTTATAAACTCTATGTGTAGTATCCATAGTCACTACTTGAACATGTTAAGGCTATCCACGCTGTCCACGAATGAGTACAGGTATGCCACGATTCATAGAGGTCATGTACACTATCCTACATGATGGCCATGAATAAACCAAAGCAAATGAAGTGATAATGAGATAAAAAGAGGAATGAACTAAACCAACATATGCTAATGAAGCATTATCTTGTCCATTTGCAATTCATAGTGAAATTTTCACATTTTTCCCTGCCATCTGCAGATATGTTATATAAAGAGCAGTCACACTATAATTTTGATAATCAGGAGATGCTTGATAGTTTTAGAGTGGACAGGAATATTATAAAGATTTTAGTGAGCATGTATAACCCCATAGTGGTATTGTTGGGATACATAGACTTCCTATCCCTTGGGATACTAAGGTATGTTTAGCCCTCACTTTACATGCCACGAAGGACCTTCCAGAGACAGGCTGGTGACACATTGGGTATCTCACAGGCTTCTGCCTTGAAGATACTGCAGTATTTCTTAGATATACTCTTAGCACATGTGGATTAGTACATCTATTTCCTCGTGTCACCTCAGGACCGAACTAGGACTATGAGTGCCCTTTATGGGGTGGCAAATTTCCCTGAGGTGCATGGTCCTATTTGATTCTCTGAGGGAGTGGTACTACAATAGGAAAGGCTACCATCCCATCAATTGCCAGGCAGTGTGTGATGCACATGATTCCCATATCTGGCTCACTAGATCACTATACTGCCTCTTCCTGCATAGTAGAATGCTCATTTAG
The DNA here is from genome assembly GCF_019279795.1 of Protopterus annectens. Classification (NCBI taxonomy): domain Eukaryota; kingdom Metazoa; phylum Chordata; order Ceratodontiformes; family Protopteridae; genus Protopterus; species Protopterus annectens. The sequence continues at coordinate 1,341,217,416 of NC_056744.1, forward strand.
CAAGAACAAAACATTGTTTCTTTTTTTTCTGTTTTATTAGCACTTACACATGGTAAAGTGTATTGCTGAATATTAACCATTTTTTTCTTAATTTTGTCCACCCCCCCCCTTCTCTCTCTCTCTCTCTCTCTCTCTCTCTCTATCGCTCTCATTTTTTTTCTCTTTCAGGTGATTCAGGATATCCACAAGAGGCATGGCTCATGATACCAGTGAGAAATCCAAGTGGAGATACAGAAGAGAAGTTTAAGACAGTTCTGTCCCAGACCTGTATTGTCATTTAAAGGGTCTTTGGCCTCCTGAAGAGTAGTTTACAGAACCTGGATTAATCAGGGGTGCCCTTCAGTATGACTCAGCTACTGCATGTAAGATATTTACTGCATGTTGCATTCTGCACAACATGATCATGCACTGTTGGTGAAGTGACCAGTGCTGTCACTGCAGATATGAGATCCAGTCCTACTATGACTAATGATGACCAGCTGGTAGCAGTAGTAAGGGACCTCATGTGGCAGGATCTTGCATGACATACAGCTGTGCAGGTAAAGAGATGGCATCTTGTTCAGAACTATGGACCATGACATTAAGGCCAGTGTTTCCGTTCTTGTAAAAAAACACATACTGTATAATTGATGTTGTGACATCCAGTTAATATCCCACCAGACTGCCACCAATAATGTGACATCCCCCACTTATAACCTGGGTCAGTAATTAAGGAACCTTAATCCTCACCACTAAGTGCAGTGTTTGAGCATCATGGAAAACACCAGAACACAGAGCACACAAGAGTAAAATTTCACAATTTCCCATAAGAGCACAACAGGAACACACTCTATTTCCTGAGACTGGACTATATACCTCTGCCCACCCCCAAATGTAATCTCTTATTATACACTTCAGAGCAATGTGTTCCAGTTTAAGACCTCTGACTCAGTGACACTCAAAATAAATTCAAATCTCACACACACAAACACTTGCCTGACACAGATTTCCAGCTGTGTCCCCTCCCCAATATAAATGATAAACACTGCCACCAGAGTCAGACAGATCTACACACCCTTCAAAGGATGATCAGTTTGTAAAAAATAAATATCAAAATAAATGATAGCTATGACCAGAAGCAGCCAGGCATTCAAAATGACCCGGGGAGTTTCAAACAGGATGAACACTCTCTAATCTCTAAAGAATACACTGATTGTCCAGCCACATTGTAAAGTAATGAAAAACATTTATTAAGTAAAATAATTAAAATAATGTAAATCAATAATTTTCAATAAACACCAGAATTCATTAACCAGAAATTTAAAACTAGACTGTAGGATAGAAGTCCATCATTCTAGAAAAACTCTATCTAAATAACTAAACTTTCCTAATCTAACTAGAAAATACAGTCTTTGATCTAATCTAAAACATAACAGCAAGGCAAAGGCAGGCTTGCAGTTTTTTTTAGGGGGCGGTCCTTTTTCGGTATCCACTGCACAGTACTGTAACTGACTGCAGCTCTTAACTAACTGCTCTTCAACTGACTTCAGCAGACTCTTTTATAGTCCAGGTTAGCAGTCTCAACTGTCTTATTTTAAAAATAACAATCAGTTGTTTGAGATTTTTTTTTCCTTTCACTCATCTGTTTGAATAATCACATAGCAACCAGGAACATTCTAATGGCCTCACCTATGGATCAGCTGACTTTCCACAGACAGTTTGTACTTTAGAATCCCCCTCACAAATATGTGCAATTAGAAATGTATCAAAACACTGACAGATTCTTTAACCATTTTATATAAACAATAGAATACTCAACATTTTAAAAACTTATTTATATTTTCACAATTAGTCATGATGGTATACAGTACAAGTTAATCTGAGAATATACACAAATCTCCTGCCAGACATGCTAACACAGGTGACAGTGTTTTCATTTTCTTCACAGATGCATTCTGTGATATCTGTGGGCTATGCTATGTGGTGTAGGGTCTACTGTCACTGTTCATCTGACATTCCTTTTCAACTTTAAATAATTATATTCTTTATTTCAGAATAGTTACTCATATTATTGTCTATAAAAAATCATGCCTAAGTGCTTACTGTAGTGCTAGAAATCCTCATATATGCCCTGGAAGACTCTGACCATTTCTAGCTGACTTGTTGTGTCAGTGTTCTGAGCCCCAGCAATGTCACAGCACATTTCCTGCTGGACACCCAATGCTTTACATGTTTCCTGGGGTAGCTGTGACAAATTCCTGTGCCTGGCTCCCTTTTGCAAGGGTATCACTATGGACAATGTTACATCTGAACATCTTTAAAGTGGTTTATCTGGGTTTGGAGCTACTGCTGTAGAAGGGCGTGAGTGCAATGTTGACTTTGCGATGCACTGTCACTTCCTGCAAAGTTACTAACATATTACTGGGTGTGAGATCCTGCCATTAAACTCATGGACTGTGTGCCATGTTCCGCTGGCTGCCTCATACATATAACTGTTATCATCATCATTGTCATCACCAATGGCTGTTCTGCTACTGATATCCTCAAAATTTATTGGCGTAGTGGAACTGTTTGTTTCCATTCCTAACCCTGTAAAAATTATGTGAAAACATTACCAATAAAGAAGTAGCATAAACTACTTTATGCTGAAATACAAGGTGTAGTGGACACTTCCCATACACACTGCCTTCATTGTCTTTCTATGCAGATGTGGAAGGTTCACCTACTAATAACAATTGTCAAGTGTAATTATCACATCTCATCATTCAATTGTCTATATAAATATATGTTACTGTTTTTAAACCAACATTGCTGAGGAGATTAGTGTGGCTGCTACAGATGCTGGCAGTTGCCAATGTCCACACCACCTGTGATTATTCCAGTGCCACCATTTTCTGAGTCATAGTCATTACCATGGATGGAGAAGAAGTATTCCTCATCTGGTGTTAAAGAGATAAGTGGTGGAAGCCACCCCCAGTACCAGTACAGACAAATGCATTTTGCCAGGCCTTGCTTGTAGCACATCGTACTATTTCATTTGCCCTCTTCTTCATTGTGTGAATGTGAAGTTTCTTACATCAGCTACATCAATGTCCATTATGACTTTATTACAGGCTTTTATCATCTCAGCTTGTTTGGATCCCCCTTACCAAACAGATGTTTGCCGTATGTCCTAAGAGCTGTCATGAGGATGTGGATTTCCTCATGGCTGAAGTTGCCCTTTCTCTCCCTTGATCCCTTGCTCTGTATCATTGTTGCACATAACAAATATGCCAAAGTCATACACAAGAGACTACTGGATGCATACCTCTTAAATGTCCATATTTTTGCTGAATCTCCAGATTTTTTGCCTCGTATTTTTGATCTGTTCCTCATACAATTTGTGGTTTTCTGAGAAATCACTGAGGATTCGAGTCACTAAACAGTGACATGTGGGTTTTTAGCCTCCACGTCTATAAAAATGCATATCAATGCAAAACCTATTATTCTAACAACCTCCTAAGTTTATAAGAGCAATATTTAAAATCTGACCCAATTTTTGGGCCTCTGACCCCCAGTTATTTTGCCTTTGTCCAGATTTTCTTTGCTAAGAGGTTGAGAGGTATGATTAGATCTAATCATCTGTGAGACAACACAGCAGTGGAAGTGTGCTGGCTATCCTCATATAAAAAAGTAATATGACACAAACCCAATAATTATATATACGTGCAAAATCTCAGTCCAGCCAAGTGAAGCCATGTTATAGCAACGTCTGCAGTATTATAAATACACTCACAACAGTACAGCATACATTTTTAACAGATTCATTCTTCCTCTAGCTCTTATAGTCATTTTTCATTCTTCAGTGACATTCAGAAATCTCAAAGTAATGACACATTATTTCAGCCAACAAAGCATCCTTACAATTTTAGTACTTCACAAGTAAAATACTGCATTTCTACTATGTACACACAGTCACTACATGACACCAAACAAAATGATTTTCTCAGTGATCACTAATCATTTCCACTGCTGCTGTCATGGTTTTCACAAATGACAGATTAACATTCTTTTTTAAAACCATTGTACTATGCCCATCATATGGTTAAAATAAAACATTTCTTCAAGTGGACATAGTGATTTTGCATTGTTTTGAAGTCTTCCATATTAATTTACAAAAGTTCTGTTATTTTTTTCTCACTTTAAAATAAAAAGTCCCACGGTTTCTTAAGTCACCTGCTACCTAACTGGAGTAGTTGCAAGTTAATGTGGCAGTGGTAAACTCTTTCATGTAGATTCAGATTAATTTACATGTATGCAAAGTAGGCCCTGTTATGTCTATCTCTGTGAACTGCACTAATACTTGAACATGTATGGCCACTTATGCACTTAAATAGCTATTGAACAGTGCCTTGGGATCATATGAATGCACTGCGGAAAATGACGGAGTCTGCAGCAGTCCCCAGCATCCCGCAGGAATGTGTGGATTGCCTCAGTTATGCGTAAAGCTGGATATGTTTAGAAAAATCAAAATAGAGTCCTACGCATGTAAGTTTACACAACCATGAGCTATATTCCCAGCCCATCTTAAATCATCTGGTACACCTTATCACCTCAAAGCACTTGACATTTAATAGCAGTTGATACACACATACGAATATTTATTTCTGCAAAAGTATTTTTCCCCCAAAAGGAAAAAAAAACATTAATACTGCTGCTATACTGCATGAGGCATGTATAAATGGCATTCTATTGTAATACTCCAAAAATATGGTGGTAGATCAGGTGGATGTAAAACATCCCATGGCATCTATTGAAAAATGTTAAGTAATATAAAAAGTTATGGCTTCATAATGACTTTTCTCCACCACATAAATGAAATCTGAATGTATTACTTAACAAAAAAAAAAAAAAAAAAAAAAAACTTTAGTTGGCTAAATATTTTTGGTCAAACTAAACTTAGATTATGTACTGTTGCACCGTTACTTTGGATCCTTTGAGCAACAGTATGGATGTGTGATAGTGCAGATTTACTCACCATTATTAGAGTATCTAGGAGAATACAGACATCCACACACATATTTATGTAAATAACAGAGCTGTATATATAAATGTGGCTGTGTGTGTATGTGTATGATATACATATGTGTTATGTAGATATATGGAGAGAGTGTATGTATCAAACTGATATATCTATACCTATATTTATCAAGATATATCTATTTTACACTACATAGCGATAGATATACTATGTATGTGAAAGAGAGATAGTGACAGATGAATATATATACATATATGTCTACATGTATAGACATATCTATACATAACAGGTCAGTCTGGTGACAGGGCAACAGAATTGTGTTCATTTTAACTAAGTGTTTGGGCATGTCCAGTGTGACTGTTAGTACTTATAAAGTGAACTCAGGCCACACCTACCTGTACTCCAGTCCTGTATTTTGTGTGTTACACACCAAACTTCTCAACTGTAAAGAGTTTTGCAGAATGTCCAAGGTTTTGGCTCATAGTTTTGGTCTGTTCCTCATAAACGTTGTGTTTTCTGGCAAAGCAATTGGATGAACCTAGGATTGAAGTCACTAAATAGTTACCTACATTTGATTGTCTGACTTCAAATTCTTCAGAAAAATGTCTGTTGAAGCAAACTCTGTTATTTTAATAACTGTTTACATTTATGAGAGCAGTATTTAACATATACCTCTATGTGTGGGCATTTGTCCCCCCATTTTGTCAGTCTTTGAACAGCTTTCTTGCACTAAGAAGTTGAGTGGTATGTTACAGAAAATGACATCTGTCCCTGTTTCTGCAGTAATGCATGTCACTCAAAATGTCCACGTCATTCTCCAGTTGTCTGCAGTACTTAAAATGGGACTGAGGTTCATAATGTTACACCACGCACAGACTAACAGTTTGTGAACACACCAACATAATAATACCTCACATGCAAAAGATGTGCCTACTTACAGATTAGAAGCAGCAACACCATCACCCATGCTAACTTCCCTAGTGCACTGAGCCACACTGATTGCCAGACACAATGGAGTCATTCATCACACAATCAACAGCATAAATATGTACGTTGATATTCCTGCATTACATATGACATACAATGTGTGATTGAGTTCTGTGTTACAGTCCTGAGATTGCCTTGACTGCTGATATACCATTGCTGACTTACTGTTAAAGCAGTTATATGGGAACACTGCTGTGTTCAGGGTGTGGGAACAACAGCGCATGATCTGCTGGCATAGGCATTAGTCCAAATATCATGTGACCACATCTCCCTTGACTGATGTAGTGTATATTCCAACCATGAGGCCTACTGATTATTAGGGAGAACACACTATTGGATTGGGTACCTGTAGTCCCATGTGGATGTTACTTCTGTCTACATAGTCCACTATATTTCCTTGCATAAATGTAGCAGATCCATACATACAATACCATATTATAGTAATCCTTACAACTAGTGTGTAGGTTAGACACTTACCTTGAGAATGCAGCAGTTCACAGGACAGTAGTTCAGGGATGACTCTTTGTGATGCAAGCAGTACACAGCAAATACATGGATAGGTACAGGCTGTGTGGGTTGTCTGGCATCAACAATTTTACTATATATATGTGAGTAGGAGTATGGTGTCAGTCCCTAGGTCTCTAGGTTATCAGTGCATGTGATATGCATTGTCTCTTAGCCAAAGTCAGGACATACTGGGTATGCCTACATCTGCCTACAGGGACATCATCAGGGGGTTCTTCCTATGAATCCTCCTGTGACTGTGGCTGTTGCAACTTAGGCAGTGGTGGGGGGCTGTTCATATTTTCCCTTTGCTGATTCTGCTGCAGCTGTTTCCACAGGATCATATTGTGTAGCATGGCACATACTGTGAACATATGGGCACATGTGGCTGAAGAGTACTGCAGGGCTCCACCAGATATACTGAAGCACCAAAACTGTGACTTCAGAAGCCCAAACACATGCTCTATGATGTTTCTGGTTTGTGTGTGTGTCTCATTATGGCATTCTTCAGTGGATGTATATGCATTTCTGATAGGTGTCATCATCTATGGTTTCAGTGCGTAGCTAGCATCCCCCAGTAAATGGCCATGTGGAATGTTCCCCCAGCAAACATCTGATACAGTTGTGATACATGCCATATATGAGAGTCATGATAATGGCTTTATTGAACCCCCCCCCTTAGTCTTTGCAATGACTTTACTTCTCTAGTTTCTTCAATATATGACCAAAACAGATTGTACTGGGGACATTACAGTAATGCTGCAGAAAGCACTGTTTGGTTTTCTGGCTGAGTTGAAAGCTGGATACATACTGTGTGGTGTCTATATTATTTCACTTTGTCCATGTGGGATTTTTGGAAGGAGCTTTGGTTTAATCCCACATCACAAAGGCTTATTATAAGTAGTGTATGAGTAAGTGAGCACTCATTCTGCAGCGGTCTGGCTTTCCATCCAGGATTAGTTCTATGACTTGGATTTGCTGAGTGCTGTGACAGTCACAGGCATTCCCACAGCCCTGAATACAATAAAGCAAGGATGCAAACATGAATGAATGAAAGAATGACTTGATATGCATTGTGGATTGGTTGGTTTACAGACAGTATAACAGAAAGTACACAATTTATCATTACCTGTTGCTAGTTTACTGCTTAATTGCCTTGGTTGCTTAAGAGCTTGTGTGTGTGATCCATTCTATGATAGTTAAAGAAAGTGTTGCGATTGCAAGAATATTTAGAAGAAATATAAAAAAGCTTTTTTTTTAAAGTGATTGCATTTAGATGCCCATCTTTACTCCTGAGTCTTGTTCTACTACTGTAGCGGGGTACTGGTTGACTGAACATATGTCTTAATTGGGGTTTGTTTCCTGATTACTGTCTATGATAGCACATTGTACTTTGTTTGATAGATTAAGGATGTTACTGGACTAAATTTCTTTCAATAATGGAATAAACATCCTGCAGAAAAGTTCTGATAACAGTAAAAAACAATAATAAGTTAAAAACAATAATAAGTGATCCTGCCTGGCCAAATGATAGCAGGTTAGGGGAATATTTTGAGATAAGGATTTAAAATAGTTAAAACAGATGATGAGTAGGATGATTTTTCAAGAAGAAGAGGCAGAGCTTACAAGCAGGTGCTGTGGGTAATAGGTAAAGGGAATCAAATGAAGGATAGAAAATATTAAGCAAAGAGGTAGCAAACTGCCTTTGTGATCATGTGGTTAAGGACTCTGAAACCCAGTCTAACGTTATCAAACTAAGGTAGAGAGCATCAAGGAAAGCTTGTAGTACTGGCAGCTGGGCTGCAGCCCTGTAATAAAAATTTATATTTTTTTCCATTTTTTTAATTTTTATAAATTAGTAGCTTTAGCATTACCATTATCATGATAGGAACTACTGAGGTGTGGAGTTCTGAGATGGTCCACTGAAAAGTATAAAGTAAAAAAAAAGAAAGAAATCTTGTTAATCTGTTTGCTGGGCTGCACTATGTTACTATGTTAACTGCACATGTGGACAGTCACGGCTTATTTACAGCTCTTGCTGCCTTCTGCAGGAACATAATGAGAAAGAAGTTGACTGGGCTGCTGCGTGAATCAGTGTGGAATCATTTCTATTGCCATATAGGCTGCCTCAGGTAACAGACTGAGGCAGCCTGAGGCAGAAAGTATAATAGGTTCATATGTTCATAGGTAGGTACTAGGCTATCAGCCCTAGTGCCTATACAAGCCTAGCCAAAAAGGTACCCTGGCTTTCACCACCCAAGAAAATTATTTTCCTGTGCCCCTGATGAGCAGAGCCACAGAGGTGATCCCCAGGGTGAATTTCCTATTTCCCATACAATCATCAAGATGATTTTTCTTGAAGAGTGCTAATGAAGAGCTTTGTTTTATATAGATAGCTAGTTTGCTCCAGAATATGGGAAGTCTCTGGGACAGGAATCTATCCCTCAAGCATGTTCTGTTTATTGTGGTGATACGGTTTAGGTCCCTAGAGTGTGTAGCTCAGAGGGATTGGGATTTCTTTAAGTGGAGCATGTCCAACAGCTCTGGGTTTGACATAGCTTTGTATGTTAGGCAGAGATTGCCTCTGAGTAGCCGATATGTGACGGAGTAAAGCTGGAGTTTTTTGAGATGGTCTGCATAGGGCATCTGTTTGAGGCCAGTAATCCTCTTTGTAAGGTATTTCTGTGGCCTTTCCAGTTGTTGTAGATGTCTTGTGAGGTACATACCAAAAGGGGCATTGTACTCTATAATGGGTCTAATGAGTGATGAGTAGATTGGAACAATGGCCTCTTTTTTCCTGGATGAGAAACTTTTTGTAATGAGGTGTGCCATGTAGAAGGATTTCCTGACTACTGTGGCAATGTGATTATCAAAGGAGAGACTACTGTCCACCTGTGTCCCAAGGTCTCTTATCACACTTTCAGTGTTAAGTAGACTACCACCTATGTGGTAGCTCATGGGTACAGAGTTTTTACCAAAGGGGATGACAATGCACTTTTTGGCATTGAGCTTGAGGCCATGGCTTTGACACCAGGCATCTTGTCTCAGTGAGGCCCTTTTGCAGGATGTCCACATCATTAGGAGTTTCAATTATGGCTCCTAGTTTGCAGTCATCTGCGAACTTTGTTAGCCAAAGACCTTTTGTGTCAGCCTGTACTTCAGAAAAGTAGATACCAAACAGGAGAGGACCCAGGACTGAACCCTGTGGTACTCCACTTGTCACTGGTCTGAAGTTGGATTTGGAGTCTGCTACTTTCACAGTGTATGTTCTGTCAGTGAGCCAGTTGGCTACTCATCTTGTGACATAGGGATTTATACCTAGTTTAGTGAGTTTATCTATAATTCCAGAGTGGGGGTTGGTAAAATAACAAAAAGGCAAGCAGACTGTAGGTACTCCACACCGTTTACTGTAAGCGCTTTCGTCAAAGCCAATGCTCCAAATTCTTCAGACAAACTAAACATAACAAATCAACTCTCTTTATAATTAAAACACATATTCAATTAACCAATTAAGTTCAATTAAGACAGAACCAAAGTAATGCACATAGCTAAAAACAATAAACATTAGATAAATAGCTCTAATATAATTTAAATTAAAAACTCTGGTCAGGATTCACAAAGCCTCCGTGTAAGAGTTACAAGTCTTACACGGAGGCTGCAGTTAAACAGTGTGACGTCAGCATGCCATGCATATTCATGAGGGCATGCTGACTCACACCCAAGGCTAACACGGTCCGTGTAAGAAAGTAGGGGGCGTGTCCGCAGGGCAAGTCCTGCAAACGGACACGCCCCCAGAAGAGGAACAGTCCCGAAAGTAAACCCCCACGAGAGAGTCCGTGTAAATGTCAACAAACACAACACAACACATGGCCCCACAGACTATAAACATAAAAAGTAAGAATGAACATGTTATATTTTTTTTATAAGTTCTAAAGATGTTTGCCCGTAATTGCACTCGTTTGCACGGGCATGCCCGTCGATTAGCCACAGTTAGCAGTCAGTGGAAAAGCATATAAGATCTAAATATGCAAAGTAAGCCAAGAAGCAATAGCGTAGCGGTAGAGAGGTTGGCTGAAGACGAGGCAGTCATGGATCGAGCCCCCACAACCTCAATTTTTATTTCTAGTGAAATAAGCACGAAACAATTCCCTGACATATATGTACATATATAAAATTATATTTTATGTAAAATGTAATGAAATGGGCCATGTAGTTTGAAGAAATGTGAGATAATAAAAAAAAAATAAAATGTCAGAAGTGCCTATAGCTGAGCTATGATCTAACAAGCTGAGTATATCTGCCCGTAGGTGAGCAGTGGTTTAACAGGTATAAAATGAGTGCCCGGGTTGAGCAGTGTTGTAACATGCTGAAACTGTGTGCCCATAGCTGAGCTGAGCGTAATATGCGTGCTGACAGCGAAATGACGCGTAAACCAGCGTAACCTGTTTGCGCGGAGCTGCGCACCGCGCCAACAAGATAACCGGCGGGCAATGTTGAGCAAGCTGTATCAAAACTGCCTTTACACAGACACACCTCCTAGCTTGTGTAGACAGTCATAAAAAAAAACAAAGCAATGGCCAGGCTCGAACTCAGGATACCATGCACCATAGTCAAAGTACTGAACCACTAAGCCATGACAGTTGCACTTAGAAATGCAGTATTAGCATATATATAGGAATGAATGGAAAGAGAAGCATGACAAAGCAGGTTTTGTGAAGCTGATACATTTCCAAAATGGCCAATCACAGATAAGTGCGGGAAAAACGGCATATATAAGCCCCATAGGCGGGAATACACAGCATAACTGATTGTGGAATCGATGGCAGGTGTAGGAGAGGGTAGTTGCTTCCGAGCACAGAGGTGGGGCATTGAGGAGTCCAAATATATGGTTTGGCTCCTCGTCCATGATCATGAGGCCCAACTCATGCAGGGCCAGGTCCTGTGGGGAACATACAAGACTGAGGCGTGGGACCGGTTGGCACATGATCTCACCAGTGCCACAGGAATACCAATGACTGGTGAACAGGTCTGTCACCACCATGCAGACCTGAAGAGACGGAAGCAGGACCAACTGAACCGTTAGATCCAGGAGGCCCGGCAAATACCCAACGCCCCACTACTAAGTAAGTTACATGTAATTATTTATGTAAGAAATTAACCTAGCTGATATTATGGAGATGTGTATTCCAATATTACTTCATTTATATTACAGCTGCAGGTGTCCGTTTCATGAATCGTCGAGCCTATGCCGATAGGCTTGTGTGGTTGCGCCACCAGGCAGGTTAGTAATTCTCTCCCTGTAACTGTTAAAAAATATAAGTATGACAGCTTGCAAAAGAGTGCAGTGTAGTCACTTATTAATAAAAAGTGCAAGTAACAGTGTAAGAGAGATTCTGCTAGTACTGTGTGATTACATAAGTGTGATGCAGCCTGTAATCCAAAAATAAAAATGAAACAAGTCTGAAATAAAGATGTTCCACCTGTAATGTAATAGTACATAACCTGCAGCAGGCTGTAAATTATAGCTACACAAGCTGAGTAAAACACATGTGTGAAATATATCCCCGTTTAAAATCTGAAACATGACACAAGTGTGACTGTTGGAAAGGATTGTTGTAACCAAGTAAAACATGTCAATAAAGACTAGAATTAAGTACCATCCTGAATTGTAAAAATAAAACAAGTGAGAGTGTGAGAAAGAGGTATGAATCCACCAATAAAGTTGTAATAACTCCTGAATAAAGTATACTGCAGTCAGTACAGAATGAAATGAATGTGACAGGCACAACCAAACAGTGAAATGTGTGGAATAAAGTACTGAAGCTGGAATGTGTGTCCCACAATTTGGATATGTTGCTGTATGTTTGCAATATGCAGATAGTATGGTTGTATGAAATATCAAACATCCACAGTTGTCAAGAGCCATATAAAGCAAATGTAGCAGGATGCTGTAACTGAACAGAGCCAGATATGAATGTGCATGAATAAAAATGCAATGTATATTAATGTAGCAGTAACATTCCCATCACCAACATGCTTAAGTTTACACATAGGAAACTGTAGTCAGCCCTGTAGTGTGTATATATCTGCAGCTAGTAGAAATGTACAGCATATGTATAGGTATTTGAAGTTGTTAATGAAATATTTCTTCACCCTACCCTATAACCACAAATAATCCATTCCACATGAAATGGGTATGTGTATTCACAATTAACTCCCCTGGACATTTGTCCTGTTGGTTCATACATATTTGCATGTACATTGATGCATGTGCCCTGTTCATACATCCAAACCTGATGGCCTGTTGCCATCAATCAACCCTGCATGTTGTTGGATTGTGTATTGTTGTTCAAATTATGCATGTGTTATGCTTGCTGTTCAATGGCTTGAATTTATGGGTGTTTGGTTAATGGGAATACTAATGCATGCTGTTACAACTAATTGTGAATGGTATTGTACGTTACTAACCAAAACTGTCATAAAATAATGCAAAACATAGGATGACAGGGAAGGCGGGTTCCAGCAGACCCACCTCTCCCACCTCAGCTGGCGAGTGCATCTGGCAGTAGTGCCCAGGCCGGACCCTCCTCTGGTGGCCCTGTGCCACCTGTGGGTGGAAGTGCTGCAGGGGATGGGGCTCATCCCCCCTCTGCAAGCATGGCCGGAGGAGAACATCCACTCACCCTCCGTAGTGTCCGGACTGTGGTGCGTAGGGAGATCAGGCATGCTGTGCTTGGGCCCCTACTCCAGCTTGAGGCACGGGTGGCACAACTCACGGGCATGCCTGCTGCCCATCCTACACAGCCCCCAGCACAGCCCCATCCTGGGCAGTGAAGGCACAGTGGCAACTGCCCATGGGTGGGGATCTCAGTTCCACTGTTGCCATCTGTGGGCTCATGGGCTCGAGATATCCAAACATCCGCCCCCGTCAATTGTGTATCCCCACCACATGTGTCATACACCACCCCTGTATGCGTCTTGTTTGTCTTGTCTGTTAACCTCACCTACCTACCTCCCCATCTATACCTACTTCCTGTACCTGACATTCCACTCTCACCTAAAAAAAAAAAAAAAGGGCACTCTGTTCCCACAAAAAAATTACGCCCCATACATAGCTGCCCATTTCGCACACGTCTTCTGGACATGTAAACTGGCAATTACAATTGGCTGTAAAACAAATATTGTTGTCCTCACCCCACTCTCAGGGGTGGAAGGTTTCAAATTTCACACCAAATTACAAACATATGCACAGCTGTTGCTGATAAAGAAATGGGCAGCTATGGGCCTTTCCTACATCCCTCCTGCAAATCCCAAGCTTGTTTTCCTACTGTCCTACCCTCTTTGTGCCCCCTTTTTCACCACTTTCCTATCTCCCCATTTTCTTTTCTTTAAAAGAAATTAGCGTGGGTGTGCGCGAGAGTAAGCACTTTTAAGCAGTAGTAAGCGGGTGTGCGCTTCTGTGCGCTTAGCTAAGCGTGTGTGCGCGAAGCTAAGCGACAGTGCGTATGCGTGAGCTCCGCGCAAACCAGCGCTAACCTGCTTATGACTTCTTAAAAGTGCCTTAATCACTCTGAATGATAAGGCCTGTAGTTTGCTCAGCAGCAAAATAAAATTCCTCTGTCGGTCTCGAACCCAGGACCTTGGAAACAGTAGTCTGCATGACTTACCACTAAGCCATGACTGATATACAAGAACATTATGCTGAAAGAAATATATCATGAAATAGTAGGAATTAATGTAAAGGGAATATAGCAAGTCTAGTACACAAAGCATGTCATGCATATTTACTGTCAAATCTAGTGGATTTGTAAAATAGTACTGTGTGAAGAGAAACAACCATGCTAGTTGGTAGCTAGTAGGTAATAATGTCACAGTAGCACCTGGCAAGCCACACACATACTCAGAGCAGGGTAAACACTGCCATAGTTGAATAGTTAAGAGCCCAGACATAGCAACTGTGACTGAGTTACAGGGATGTCCCTGATTTGAAAACAAATGTCAACTGTGCCCCACTGACTCCCTGTGAAATGTACTAACAGTAGGCAGAAAGGTGTTACAACACATGCAATGGTAATTATGAATTACTGAAAGTATGCACCACTTGCACGTCACAAATGGTGTAGTAATCCATATGCTCAAAATAACCCACAGTCACAACTGCAGAATATCAGAATATTTCATGGGTGTATCCCACTGATATGTACCATTCCATGAGGCTGATAAAAGATGCACCTGAGAGTATCTGAGGCCTATTCAGCAGCATGATCAAATACCCTTCTAAGTGTCAAGGCCCACACCATGGCCAGAACACACTGCATGCAGTACCACACTACCACAACAAACACATAGAGAACTGCTGCCCAAACAGATATAGCAAGCATTACAAGCTGTGAATGTAAATGGAAAATAGGAAAGCCATAGCAACACATTACAGGAAAGACACCTAGCAGGCATACAAGGAGTGAATGTAAAGGGCAAATATTGAAGCCATAGCAACAGATTGCAAGAGCCACTGCTATATACCAGTTACACCACAATTCCCACAGGAAAGCACACACACCCATATACACAGTATTACTAGTCATAGGTGTCAGTTTACATACACACTGAGAAGAGGAAACTGGAGGAAGGAATACTCAGGTTACAGTACAACATGCATTGCAGTGTCTACAACACAGCCTGAAATATGAGAGACATACCAACCCTTACACTCACAGAACAGTGTCCACAGCATACCAGCATGGTCCCCACCCTGATAATCTGAAAGGGCTACGCCTACCTAACAAACCTTTTTATAGCACTGTCCTGAAATCACAGTGAGAACTGCAATCGCTACACAACAGGCTGCATGCAATTAGTAAATGCTGGCTAACAATTGGTGCAGAAGCCATCACATGGACATGTGCAGATACCTACAAAAGCATCCTGTACTCCCAGTCCACACATGCAATACTTTCATTGCACCCTCTGGAGGTAGAGACAGAGAGAGAGAGAGAGAGAGAGAGAGAGAAAGAGAAAGAGAAAGAGAAAGAGAAAGAAAAAATATATAACAACAAAACAAACAAGTTGACAGCAGGCCAACTATCTGAAAGCCAACGCAAACAGCTGCAACAAACACAGGTAATGTAAAGTACTAATATAATAGTCTACATACTGTGAACCCTCCATATGTGTTACTGGTCTGTATCTATGTATATGAAGATGTGCATAGGACCGGGGACATACTGCAACTGTCACTGAAGGCTGTACATACATATGTATGTGAAGGTAGCTATGTGCACATATCAATGTAGGTTGTAGTGCAATGTACAGTGTAGGTTGTACAGTAATGGATGTTCATCAGTACATTAGTGTGTGTATACATATGTGGAACTAAAAAGGATTATATATCTATCTATCATGTGTATACGTATGTATATCGAGATATGTATGTATATATATATGTATGTATATATATATATATATATATATATATATATATATATAATATGCATATATGTATACATAGAGAGGGATGTAGAAATACATAGACATATATAGTTTCACAGTGTCATAGTTTAGTACTAGGCTATCTGCCCTGGGGCATTTATAAGCCTAGCCATAGTGATGTGGCTTTCGCCACCCCATGTAATGGTACAAAAGTGTACAGAATAGATTTAGAATACTGTGCCTCTGTCTAGTAGTGACACAGTGAAGACCCCCTTACATAATAGAATTAGTTTACTGTGCCTCTGTCTAGTAGTGACACAGAGATGACCCCTGGGGTAAACCTACGATCTCCCATCCACTCGTCAAGATCTCTCGTGAAGAGAGACAGTGAGGGGCTCTGCCTAACATGAACTGGGATTCTGTTCCAGAGTATGGGAAGCCTGTGAGTTATGAATCTGTCCCTCCAGCATGTCCTATTCATGTTTGTGCTGAGGTTTAAATCTTTAGCTCTCGTGGTTCTGATGGATTTGGATTTTATGAGGTGGAGCATGTCCATCAATTCCTGATTGGACATGGCCTTGTACATCAGGCACAGATCACCTCTAAGTAGGTGGTATGCTACTGAATAGAGCTGGAGTTTCTTTAGTCTGGCAGCATATGACATATGTTGGAGACCCTTGATCCTCTTGGTGAGGTACTTTTGGGGTCTCTCTAGCTGTTGCAAGTGCCAGGTAAGGTACATACTAAATGGGGCATAGTACTCATTCATGGGCCTGATAAGGGAGAAGTATAGGGGTACAATGACCTCCTTTGATCTGGATGTGAATCCCTTCATGATAAAGTGGGCAAGGTAGAAAGTCATTCTATCCACTTTGGCAATGTGGGTGTCAAATGAGAGGTCACTATCGACTTGGGTCCCCAGGTCTCTGATTACTTTTTCCGTACTCAGTGGGTTACTGTCTATGTGATAATTTGTGGGTACTTTGTTTTTCCCAAAGGGGATGACTATACATTATTTGGCATTTAGTTTAAGGCCATGACTCCGGCACAAGTTTTCCGTTTCAGTGAGGCCTTTCTGTAGGATGTATGTGTCAGCTGGTGTATCGACTATGGTGCCTAGTTTGCAGTCATCTGCAAACTTTGTCAGCCACAACCCTCCCATGTTTGCTTCCACATCTGAGAAATAAATGCCAAACATGAGGGGTCCCAGGACAGAGCCCTGTGGGACACCACTTGTGACTGGCTTTGAGTATGACATGGCTCCAACGATTTTGAATTTATGGGTCCTATCCTTTAGCCAGTTTGCAACTCATCTTGTGACATATGGATTTACATTTCAGCTGTTGAGCTTGTCTATGATGCCGGAGTGGGGTATTGTGTCGAAAGCTTTAGCCAAGTCCAGGTAGGCTGTATGGACTGCTTTTCCCTGGTCAATGGCTCTAGTGACTGTTTCTAAAAAGTCAACCAGGTTCAAAAGGCAGGATCTGCCCTTTACAAAGCCAAACTGGGTGGGATAAAGTGTCTGTAAAGTTCCATAATGATTCTTTCCATAGCTTTGCAGACCAGGCTGGTTAAGCTTATGGGGTGGTAGTTACCAGGGTCTGCAGAAGTGCCTCCTTTGTGGAGTGGGACTACTGTTGCTGTACGCCAGTGTTCAGGTACATATCCTGTAGTAAGGCTACGGTTAAATAGCAGTTTTATGTGCGGGTTTAGCTCCTCTTGGAGTTCACGTAGCACGCAACTCAGGATACCATCAGGTCCCAGTGATGCTGTGTTTTTAGCTTTGCTGAGGGTGGTTCTCACCTGGACATCTGAGATGACAGGGAGGTTACATTCAGCTGGGATAAGTATTTCTTCTTTTGGGGGTGAGGGAGGGGAGAAATTTGCACTGAACCTGTCTGCCAGAATGTTGGCAATATTTGTGGGTTCAGTGTATGTTTTGTCATTGTGCACTAACTCTGAACATATCTGAGGGTTTCCGCCCAGGTTTCTAACATAGCAGAAGAAGGCCTTGTGGTTATCTTTAGTGTCCATAGCGATATTTCTCTCAAAGTTGGCCTTGGATGTTTTTATGAGAGAATGTAGCTTTCTACTAGTGCTGATCACAGATGCCTTCTCTTTATGGGATTTTGCTCTGTCGTGCAGTAGCTACCTTCTTTTGTTATACAATCTGTTTATGGCTGGGGTCCACCAGATAGGACGCCTGCCCTTGGTGGAGAGGGTGTTGGTTTTATTTGGGATTGCATGATCCATGCATTCTTGGAGATGTCCGTAGAAAGCATTTGTGAAGGATTCTGCATTGTGGGATGTGGTTTCCACTGGCCCAGTGGGCTTAAAGGATATCATCTCAGTTTTAAGAAGTGTAAAGTCGGCTTTTGAGAAGTTTTTCACTGTAATCTTTTGTGTTGGGGGTGGAGGTGGGATATGTATATCCAGGGTGATTAGTTTGTGGTCAGATTTCACTAGTGAGGGGTATACTTCCGGTGTGGAGCAAGTTGTCCCCATGTTTGTGATGATCAGGTCTAGTATATTATCTCCCCTTGTGGGAGAGGTGACTAGCTGTTCCATTGCATTTGAATTTATGAATTTCAGGAACCTTTAGGCTAGGGTGTTTGGGCTAGTATAATGCACCCAGTCTATGTTAGGGTAGTTGAAGTCTCCCAATATGATGGTGTTTGGTGAGACATTCATATCCTCCAATGTCTTCATGAAGGCTGAATGGGGTTCCTGAGATTGGGAGGGTGGTCTGTAACATGCTACCAGTTGTATAGCAGTTTTGCCTACAGTTAGTTGCACCTGGATGGTCTCTGATGCTTCATGTGTTGCCACTAACCTGGAGGTGTGGGTGTCCATGATGAATATGGACACTCCCCCTCCCTTTATGGTTTGGCCCAAGTTTTGTGGCCGAAAAGCATGATACGAGGTATAGCCTGGTAGTGCTGGGGTGCTCACAGGAGCCTTGAACCAGGTTTCAGTTACTGCACAGACATCGATATTGAAGAATATGTACATACAGATATATGTAATACACACATACATATATAGATATATGTAGATACATATACATATACAGACAGATCTGACTGTCTACAGATATGTCTGTATATGACTATCTCTCTCTCTCTGTCCCACCCCCTCTCACTCTCTCTCTCCCTCTGTCTCTCTCTCTCTCTCCCCCTCTCTCCCCATATCTATCTATATATACTGAGTGAGGCACATGTGTGCAGATGTATTGCAACAGGTGCCTGGTGACAAAGGCATGGAGTGAACACCAGTGTGGATACTGGAGTACCATACCCCATTCCAAAACACTGACAACAGTAACCACCACATATGTGCATGCCTGCCCACCACTGCATGTGTCAGGGGGGAACAGGGGCAACAAGTGTACAATAGGCTCCCCATTGATATACACAGTGGCACACTCGTCCTGTAATACCTGTACATGGTATGTGTCAGCAGACATGGTGTGTCAGCTATGGACATGTAGGTCACTGTACCCCTCTACACCCCACAATGTCCTACATGGTATGTACTTCCCATGACAGCTACAGATATGGAGAAGGACACAGTCATACGTAAGTAACTGTGTCAATGCACTCAAACACATTACCTATGCAGAGTGACTGACAAGACCACAGAGCGCACCCAGACTACCTACATAGATTTTACCACTGCTGGATATACATAGTTAAGTCACACCCATGACAGTTGTCCAACAACCATGGTAACACCTCACAACATCCACAACCCAAATTACCTATGTCTGTCATCCTTGTCACCGCAGTAAAGAGCACATGGTGGAGGTACAGGTCCCTACCCACAGATAAGACATACCCTGGAGTAAACCACACAGCATTAAGAAGCAAGGCTCCCCATGAGTAGATGTCAGACATACCCCTGCTGAATGTTATGCAGATAGGTAATATTCCATATGAGTCACCCTGTGTAACTGTTTGACAGGAGCAGGTACGATCACATCACATGTGTCACAAGGGGTAGGGTAGCATAACAGTATGCTGCTGTAGGCCCAGGGCCAATAGCATACTACCTACCTAAGACACAATGCACACCCACAAACCCATTACAAACCAATGATGTGAGGTGGAATGAGTGTGCCAGTGACTGGGTGCATGTTATGTACTGGTGTGATTGCTCACCATGACTGTCTGTCTGTCATGATAGTGTGTGTCCGTGGTGTGAGGCCAGAAACAGATGTGTGAGATATTGCGATCAAAACATACTACATTGCCATATGTTGTGCTGTGTTACCCTGTATGTGACTATGGTGTAGGTAGGGTTATGGCAAGTAAGAGTAGTGTGCATTACCAGTGAAATATGTAACGTGCATTGCATGCAGTGCATGGGTTGATAATGTTCCCCATACAGTACCTTGATACAAACCCCTAGTGTGAGGTTGTGCATTGGACCTGAACCAGTGTGCTGACTGCTGGAGTATACTAGTCTGTCGTATGGAGTGTGCCAGGTACTGTTGCACAGTTGTCGGCTGAGCACTGATATCTGGTCATTTACATGTGTATCCCCCAATAGACAGACAGATGCTATATATGGGGGTTAAGTTATATCACTACAATCGAGTATTATGTGTATTATGTGTGCCATATTTTGATGACATATATTGCTGACATATTTTTCTTTTCCTTTTCAGGGCTATTGTTCACCAGCGAAACCCTGTGTACTCCGCTGCTGAGGATGAGGAGATACACCAGAGCCTGGTGTGGGATTTCGCAATACTCTTTTCCCACACCAGCCAGAACCAGCAGGAGAGGGCTGCACTGTGGCAAGACCTGGTCCGTCGGGTAAATGACATAGGCACACATAACCGGACATATGAGCAGGTACGCCATCACTGCAGTGATTTAATTAGAAATGTCCATCAGCGTGCATCGGATATCCACAGGCAACAGCTTGCCACAGGTGGTGGGGCGGCTATACATCCCCCCCTCACCAGACTGGAGGGACTACTCCCTAAGTGTTGTGGCTCCAGCCCAACAGCAACAACAGTAGCAGCATACATGCATAATGATGGAGGCTGGAGCCACCCAGCAGCACGACTCGGAGTCTGCAGGTAACATGCCATATGTATAGTTGACTGTTCTGTACACTGTTAGTTTATGCATGTGTGAGGTGTGTCCTCGGTTTGTAGCTGTTATCTTGGTAATTATTGTGCAAGAGTGATATTCTCAATATCAGCAGTAGACTTGTAGAAGCCAACTGTTGTACTACTGAACTGTATCATACTCACAGTATCAATGGCACAGTTGTGCCCACTGACAATAAATGTCTCATTTCTGCAGGTCCCTCTGGTGTAACAGCAAGGCAGCCTATCCATGCTGGTGAGTGTGTAATAACAATACCTTCAATACTCTTGATACTAATAGTAATAATAGGCTGAAGCAGTAGTGCTATGTGTTTGATTGCAGGTGTGTTTGTGTCTGTGTGTTGATATCTCATATACTGAGGAGTGTGCATGTGTGCATGTGCCCTGTGTGCATGTGTGCATGTGCCCTGTGTGCATGTGTGCATGTGTGCATGTGCCCTGTGTGCATGTGTGCATGTGTGCATGTGCCCTGCATGCATGTGTGCAAGTGTGCATGTGTGCATCAGTGGTGACATTGTGTACACATTGTAAACTGTGTTTCCTGTCTTACTCCCACAGGTTCTGGTGCTGCTCTGGTGTTGTGCAGCAGGGAACCTGAATCAGCTGCCATGGATAGTGATAATGATGATACCTGTGTAATGGCACAGGGAGGTTTGCCAGGGTCCGTTGTTGGTCAGCCAGTTGATAGTACACAGCTGTCGACCCCATCAATGCACACAGTCATCCTGCCAATACATCCTTTGCCACCAATGTCCCTAGGTGATGGACAGGATACAGTGGGAATTCACCAGGGTAATGTGGTATCGGTGACATGCATCCCCATACAGCAGTCATGGCCAGGGTCCTGACATGGTACCATGCAGACAGATGTCCAGGGGTTCTCGTGGGAGCATCCGTGGGCATACTGCCCCTGTCAGACGTGGCCACAGAG
This sequence comes from Protopterus annectens, assembly GCF_019279795.1. Lineage (NCBI taxonomy): Eukaryota > Metazoa > Chordata > Ceratodontiformes > Protopteridae > Protopterus > Protopterus annectens. The sequence goes on from NC_056744.1 coordinate 1,341,239,388, forward strand.
GTCTTTCAACCTCAGCTATGTTTTGGGCTGTAATGCAGGCACAGTCAAGTATGGAATGGTACACCAGACAGGGTCTGAGGGAGCTGAGAGCATGCTGCACAGCTATGAATGACAGTATGCGTGATGTTGCGGCTGCCATCCGTAATTTCACCAAGGTCATTGACAGACGTTAGCGGGACACATTAGTTCTGTTCCACAACTACATGTCCATGAGCCAGGGCAATGGTGGATGGTTGAGGTGTCGATGTGGGCGTATGCCAGCAACAGCAGCAGCTGGCAGCCGTTGCAGATGACAACAGGCCCGCGGCCACTCCCATAGTGCCAGCAGCAGCCCCAGCAATGCTGGGTCTGTGCTGTCATCAGACCACCCCAGGAGACCACGTGCACGTGGCTCTGGACAGTCCCAACAGGGACCTGTCACCAGTCACCAACCACCTGCTTCTGATGACAGTATCCAGTCTGGCTTAGCACCTGATATGGTCAGTAGCAACCCTGCCAGGCACAGGTACCGTGTCCGTGGCCAGAGACAGTGATCTGTATGACCTGGCAGGTACAGTCTGTGGCTGTCCACAAACACCTGTATATGGCAGCCATGAGGTGGAACTGTGTGCATGCATACACACATGCGAATTGATAACACCTAGGCCTACCGCATACATGCACACACTGCATCAACATTGCCCCATCTTGTACTGCTGTCCCTCACCAACACACACACACACACACACACACACAGACATGTCAATTGGTTGTATCAGTGGCAGACTCAGGCATACCAAGTACACACCCTGTGCATATGATGAAACTGTGCCACCTCCTGCATTCTGTAACATCGGTGCAGGAACAGGTTAACACGGTGCTGATGCACAGGGTGACTACATAGAAGTGTAGTAATAGTATCATGTTGTCAACAGTACAGTGTAATGATATCATTGTGGGTATATCCCAGCATACCTGATGCAGTTACAGTATCAATGTCATTGTATTGTTTTGTACACCCATAGTAATTACCATAGTGTAATGTCTGCACATCTTTGCATACTGGTGGTGAGGCTGTCAACAGAAGGCCACCTACATAGGTAGCACAGGGGATAAGAAAATGTAAGTATTGATACTCAATGATGGACATGTCAACTGCAAGTTGCATGCTGTCCACACTCGACTCTGCAATGAGGATGTTTGAGGATGTTGATATCTGTGCAATAATACACAACAGGTTCAAGACTCACAAGAGCACCCTAGCACTACAAGGTCACACCTCGTCCCATGCATGACAGCCCCAAAACACAGAACTAACTATGACAGGAGGGAGATTCTCCATACATGTCAAGGATACTGTGGTGCCAGGACAGGTAGCATACATCCTACAAAGTTTGGAACTGCTGAGTGAGGGTTCAGTGTCTGTTATTCAAAATATGTATTAGTTCAGGTATGAGCACTTGGGTTTCAAGCCAGTTATTCTACATTACGAAGGTACATGGTCTGTACACTTGTGGGAGGTGGGGCTGGACACAGCCCGTCTGACCTGTGACTTTCTGGGTACAGGCTTATAGTGCCTGCATATATGCACTGTTACCTACTGGAAGTCGTACACCTTGTTTGTTGTAGCATAGTCTAGATCCAGGCCTGCTGACTGTAGCTTTGTTGGTATGCATGTTTGCTTGTTATGTCCCTGAAACACTGATTCCACCTGCAATGCAGATTTACAGTGCCTCTGTGGATCCCTAGTGACATCTGTATTGCTTACTGTACTGATGTTCATGTCTCACTTGACAGAACGTCACTGTTTGTCCTGTTTGCATGTAAGTTGCCTGTAACACATTGCATATGACTTACCTGGCATTTACTCACGAAAGCATTTATATATGCCAGCACTAACAAATCAAGAGCACTACACCCTCACATACTCACCTTGAGTACCTTGTTTCCCATTGGCCCTATGTGTTGTTAATTACTATGGGATTCACAATACTATGGTAGCATGTGCAAAGGTCACTTGTCAATCTCCTCTCTGGTCCAGTTGGTGAATCTGTGAGTCATGTGGCAATGTTGCAGCTGCCTCATGTACACAGACAACCCTCTCCCCTTCCCATAAACATATAACACATGTGAGAGATGCAACCACATAGCCAAACTGGGGGCTAAGCTCTCTTAATTCAGTACTGGCATACCCTGTCAGGTGGAGTGGGATACTACAGTGAATACAATACCAGTCTCACATAGAACTGCCACGACAGCAATCCAAACACAGAAACACACAGGAACATTCTTGGAGTCTCAGAATAGCATCATGCCTGAGCAGCAGACACCTGCGAAGCAGGCACACAAGCAAAAGTTACGCCAGAACAGAGCATGTGCAACACATAGCTCACAAAGCCTGTGTGCCAAACAGTCACAACCCATATGGCTTAAAAACACACCTGCTACAGTTGTAATAGATACCTCTATCGTCAGGTACACTGAGGTCCTGCTCACCAGGCTGAACAAGGAGAAGGTCATGGTGAGATGCCCGTCGGGCACTATGATCCACCACATAACACAAGCATACAGGTCACTCCAAGGCATGTACAAATATGACTCAGTCATTGTCTGTGCCAGTGTGAATGACCTGTGACGTACCTCCCTGGACTGCATGATAGGGGACATAGAGGGGCTCTCTGAGCATGTGGCACAAGCTGGTATGACCCTGACCTTGAGTAGCATCTTACCCTCACCAAGAATGCTGCCACAATATGTAGACAGGATGATCAATTTCTACAATTGCCTTATGTTTCGGTGACATTCAAAAGGGATCCAGTGCCTGTCAGCGTGGGATTACATGCTAGACAAGCCATGTTGCTTTGCTAGGGACAGCTTGCACCTGTCACCCATGGGTCATTGTATATTGGCAGAGGCTCTTGCTACACACATAGTGCCTTTTTATTCAAGGTTCCAATTACATAGCCACCTACACAGGTATCACATGGGATAGGACACTAATAGTAATGCTACTCAACACCAGCAGTGTAAACCTCAGGATGCATGCAGTGGAAACTGTCCTTAGCATGAAGAACAGCAATATCCATGCAGTAATAGACTCCTGGTACAAGGCTCCCAGGTGCACCCCATCACTGCCAGGTCATACCTCATACCATGCTTGTCGTCCCCTAAACATGCACCAAACCAGAACAGGGGGGATGTATCCAAAGGCACCACAGATACACTCACCTCCAGGTTGGTGGCACAGCACAAAGCATCAGAGCCTATCCATGAGCAACTAACAGTGGGTTAGACTGCCTTCAGGTTCATAGCCTGGCACACACCACCCTCCCATACCCAGGAAACCCACTTGGCCTTCCTGACAACACTGGGAATATGACAGTCTCTACAAACATAGAGTCTGAGCATTATTCTAGCTCCAAGACCCTAGCTGAAATGTTCCTAGCATTCATTCACTGAATTGCTATGGAACAACTTGTTACCACTCCCACAAGAGGTGAAAACATACTGCACCTGTTCATCAACAACATGTGGACTATATGCGCCAGACCAGTCGTGTATCCCTCGCTGGTAGGATGACACCATATACAACTCACACTATATATTCACATACCACATGCAGCCCCTGCACAGAACACCACAGTCATACAGTTGTCTAATGCAAATTCCATGTATTCACATGAGGCAGGCTTCAGACATGGGAACTATTGAAGGTCACAGGTACATATGTGTATGTGGCACACACATACATCATGTGTACATTGACATTACTGATATAATCTATGTTGTGCAATATTGGGAACAACACTCATGGAGTTTGTAGGATACAAACCCCTCCCTAACTGTGTTATGACACTTGTGAGAGATGCAGTAGCAGAGCACGCTATTTGCATTACTGGGAGGCTTGTTTTCCACTGCTGTAGTTATAGGGTGCTGACATCATCAGTGTTTAGACAGTGGAATATGCAGCATGTGGTGTGTTGTACTAGTTGCCAAAAGGGACATTTCTCTTACACATAGAATTGCACACACACTACTCCCCACCACATACACACACACACACACACACACACACACACTGAGCACTTGCAGGATTCAAACCCCTACCTAACTATATTATGACACTTATGAGAGACACAGTAGCTGAGCACGCTATTCAAATTACTGGGTATCATTTGTGCTCCTGACATATGTATAGTGTGCTGACATCATTATTTATGAAGAGGTATGTACATCTGTTACTATCTATCAGTAAGGGGGAGAGCATATATATGCATTAACTTTGCAGAGGCAAAGTGGCCTACTGTACTGCAGAGGCAGATGCCAAATACACTGTGGATAGCCTTCTGTATGCCCTAGGTACAACAGCCTAGTATTGCACTCTATGGCCATATGTTTACCTGTCAGATGCAAGTATCTGTTGCTCATATACTGTTTGTGGGTCTTTATTGCCATAGCTTTCCCTATCTCTATGAACAACTTGTGTACTGTGGCAGATGTTTGCATATGAGTGGGATCCAGTACTTTACTTATGTCTCTGTTGTAATTTCACTGTGTGCACTGCGCAGATTTCTGTATTGTGGGAGGTTCCTCTGTTAACACATACAAATGCCAGATATGTGTGTGCAACTGCTGAACTGCGACATGGCCTAAGTGTGTGAGCATGCCCAGTTCACAGTTTCTATGGCTTCTTGACTGACACGTCTCATTTATCTAAGTGTGCGAGCATGCCCAGTGTGAACTTTCCATATGTTGGGATCTGTGGTCCACCACATTTGTGTTTGCGTGTGGACTTCATCTATATTTCACATGTACAGTTAAGTGTTGGACGTCAGGTTGTGTTCTTACTGCCCAACTGTTTTGTGTCTGAACCTATCAGGCATTATGCTGTGCCTGCAGGGTTGCCATGGGATAGTTTGCATACAGTTGTCAACATCCTTTCATACTGACCAAACAGTGTATTGTTGTATAGTGTACTGGTTCAGTACTTTCACTGTGGTGGACAGTATCATTGGTTTCAGTCCTATCACTGCTTGTAATATTTATAGTGAGCACACCAGACTGGTTGAGGGCCAGTTGTGCAGATATGACCATGTTGCATTTTGTTCAGATATGGACAACATAGAACAGGATTGTCCGACATTGTTAATGTATTCCACAACTTGTGTGGACAGTGACAAACAATGGCCATGTGCCCTAGGCCATTTGTAATGCTAGTCAGAGAGTGTTTATCCTTCAACACACATATTTACTGGTGTTTGCCATGACATATGTCAAGGTTAGTGTACTGTGCCTCTGTCTACCCATGACATACGGGTGATATCCAGGGTACACCTACCATCTCCCATCCAGTCATCATGATTCCTCTGGATGACAATGAGGGACTCCCTGGATAACCTGTACTGGGGGTTTAGTCATGAGTGGAGTGAGCTTCTGGGTTATAGACCAATCGGTACAGCATGTCCTGTTTATGTCTGTGCTGGGGTTCAGGCCTGTCATCTGCATAGGTCACCAGCATTCAGATTTTACATGGTGCCAGATGTCCATTGATTCCATCTTGGTCATGGCTTTATGCATCAGGCACATATCACCTCCAGCCAGGCAGTATGGCACTGTGTGGAGCTGCAGTTTGTTTAATCAGGCAACACATGGCATCTGTTAGAGCTCTGAGATCCTCCTGGTGGGGTATTTGTGGGGTCTTTCCAGTTGATGCAGGTGTCTGCTAAGGTACATCCCACAAGGGCCATTGTACGCAATTGTGAGGCTGCTGATGGATGACTGGAGAGGCATGATGACCTACCCTGACCTAGCTGTGCTTACCTTCATGATTAGGTGGGTATATGGTATGTTTCTGTAACCACTACAGACACATGGTTGTCACATGCAGGATATCTATCACCTTGTGTCCCCAGGTCTCTTATTGCTCCTGATGTACTTAATGGGTTAACACCTATGTGGTAATTTGTGGCCACGTACTGTGTTTCCACAGGGGATGACTATACACTATTCTGCATTTAGCTTGTTGACATGGCTGTGGCACCACCTGTCTGTTTCTATGTGTGCCTTTTGTAGGATGCTTGTGTCAGCTGGAGGGTCCAATATGGTGGGCAGTTTGTAGTCATCTGCGAACCTGTTCAGACAGAGTCCTTCCATGTTGGCCTGTACCTATGTGACATATATAGCATACAAGAGTGGCCCCAGGACCGTGCTTTGTGGGATGCCAGTTGTACCTGGTTTGTAGTCTGACATGGCTGCAGCATGTCTGACCAGGTCAGTTCTGTCCTTGAGCTGGTTTGCAACCCATCTACTTGGATAGGGGTTTATAGTTAGACTGGTGAGCTTATCTGTACTGAACAACTGGGGTATTGTATGGAAGGGTTTAGCAAGGTCCAGATAGGCTGTGTGAACCACATTCCCCTCATCAATGGCCTTGGTGCATATTGCACATGGGTCAGACATGTTTAAGGGGCAGGATCTGCCCTATGAAAGCCACACTGGGTAGGGCCCAATGTCTGTAGGTACCCATTCTCATTATTCCTGGGATCCATGATCATCCTCTCCATTACTTTGCCAACCAAAATAGTCAGGGTTGAGGGGTGATAGTTTGCAGTATCCATTCAGGCACCACCTTTGTGGTGAGGGACCACTGTTGCTGTACACTGCTCTTTGGGTACATATCCTGTGGTAAGACTGTGAGTGCGCAGTAGTGCTATTTGGTGTTCCATTCTTCTTACAGTACTTGTTGGACACAACCCAGGACACCATCTGGTACCATTGATGCTGTGTGGTTTGCTTTGTAGATGCTGGCTATTACCTCAGCATCTGCAATGCCAGGGGGCCAGCACTCTGCTGGGATAGAGATTTGGCAGTTTGGTGCTGGTGGGGAGTTTGCAAAGAATCTGTTAGGTTGGATGTTGGCAATGTGTGTGGGTTTGATGTATTGTTTGTTATATTTGAGTACTGCAGAGCATATCTGTGAATTATCACCATGGTTCCTACCATCAGTTAGGACAGCTGTGTGATTATCCTTTGTGTCCTGCACAATTTGTATCATCATAGGTTCATAGGTTCATACTAGGCTATCTGCCCTGGCCATGTTTGAGCATAGACAGACTGTGTGTGTCTTTCGACACCCCTTGCAATGTGCATATTATGCCCATTTGGGGTTTACTTTACTAGATGTGACACAGGGATGGCCTCCAGTGTACACCTACTATCTTCCATGCACTTGACCGGATTTCTCTTGTTGAGTATGAGTGTGGAGCTCAGCCTATCATGGACTGGGATTCTGTTCCAGAGTGTAAGGAGCCTCTGGGTTATGGATCTGTCCCTCCAGCACATCCTATTTATCTATGTGTGGAGGTTCAGATATCTCACTGTGGTGTCTCTGCTGTATTTGGAGTTTCTGCAGTGGAGCATGTCCATTCATTCTGGATTGGACATGGCCTTGTACATCAGGCATACATCACCTCTGACTGGGCAGTATGCATATGAATTGGGCTGTGGTTTCTTCAGCCAGGCAGCAGATGACAAATGTTTGGACCCTTTATCCTCTTGGTAAGGTACATTTGGGGTCTTTCTAACTGCTGCAGGTGTTGGGTAAGGTACATCTGAACTGGGGCATTGTTCTCAAGTATGGACCTGATAAGGGAAGAGTATGGGGGCACAGTGACCTCTCTTGATCTACATGTGCATCCTTTCATATTAAGGTGGGCAATATAGCAGGTCTTCCTGGCCACCTTGGCAATGTGAGTGTCACATGATGGGTTACCATCCACTTGTGTCCCTAGGTCCATGATTACTTCTTCCTTACATAATGGATTGCCACCTATGTCATACTGTGTGTGCCTTGTTTGGTATTTGTTGAGACATTCATACTCTGCAGTGTCTTCAGGAAGGCTGGCTGGGGTTCCTGGGTTTGTGAGGGTGGTCTGTAGCAGGCTGCAAACAGGGACATAGTTTGAGCCACTGTTACATGCCAGTGGATAGTCCATGCTGCTTCTTGCTGTGGTACCAACCTGGGGGTGTGGTTATCCTTGACAATTATTGATAGCCACACTCCTATTGTAGTTTGTTCCATGTTTTGGGGCTGTAGAGCATGGTATAAGGCATAACCTGGTAGTATTATGGTGCTCTTCTGGGCCTTGACCCAGGTTTCTGTTACAGAACAGATATTAACATTCTCCATGCTGAGGCGGGTTTGGTCTGCATGCACCTTGCAGTTTAGACTTCTGGGATTGGGTAGCATTACGTCCAGGTTGTTATCCCTTGTGTTACCTATGGTGGTGGGTTTGTGTTTCTAGCCTTACCTATTCAAGGCACAGTGGGGGTGACAACAGCCTTTGCCAGTATCCACACAGCCAGGTGTGCTGGGTGCGTGACATCCCTAGCAGGTGGAGCATCATGTCTTGCTCGGCATGTCATCCCAGGCTGTCAGCCATTTGTTCCCCTTTGCTAACAGCAATACTTCAGCCAATTATTGTACTTGATCTTGTTGTCTTCATAGTGTGGCATCATGCTGGTGTGGGTGAGATGTTAGGCAGGATCTTCATGTTTGCATATACTAGATGGTGTTACATTGCTTAACACATGGCAATCATGCCTCAGGTGGTGCTGCAGTGCTGCCTATGTCGGATGCACATACTACACTCCCTGTACATGTTTGAAAGCAGGTTGTGTCATGTTAGGCATCCCTGTTACTATATGAGTGAGTCAGAGAGGGCTATCATTCCCAGGGTTCCTACTGAGCCAGTGTATGTGCTATGCGTTGCCTCTTTGCCAAGGCCAGGGCATACTGGGCATGCCTCCTTCTGCCTACTGGGGCAGGCTCAGGTTGTTCCTCCTCCGAGTCACGCTCTGCCTGTGATGGCCTTGGCAATGGTGGGCGGCTGTTTGTCCCGGCCCGATGCTGGTCCTGCTGCAGCTGTTTTCGCAGAATCATATTATGTAGCATAGCACATACCATGACAATTTGGGTACATGTAGTTGGTGAGTACTGCAAAGCTACACCAGATGTGTCCAGGCACCAGAACCGTGACTTGAGCAGCCCAAACACACGCTCTATTACATTTCATGTTTGTGCGTGTGCCTCATTATGGCGTTCTTGTTCAGGTGTGTGTGCGTTTCTGATGGGTGTCATCAGCCACGGCTCCAGTGCATATCCAGCATCCCCCACTAAGTGACCATGTGGGATGTCCCCATTGGCAAATGTCTGGTGCAGCTGTGTCAAATGCCAGATATGGGAATCATGGTAGCTTCCAGGGCAGCCAGCACACACATTCATTATTATGCCCTGGACATCACACACGACCTGGCAGTTGATGTAGGGGAAGCCCTTGCGGTTAATGTAGGCCCTACCCCGCTCACCGGCTGGTGCTTTGATGCATATATGCGTTCAGTCTATTGCACCCACTACCTCAGGGTATTCCACTATTTGCTGGAAGAGATGCATATTGCTGGCCAATACCTCACGGGAATTGGGGAAATATACATGCTCACCAACATGTGCTGACATGGCATCCAGGAACTGGTGCAGTACCCTGGAAGCTGATGCCTGTGATATCCCCATCATATCACCAGTTGGTCTCTGGAAGGTACCTGTTGCTAGTATTCTTAGGCCAACACATACCTTGGTTTCCACTGGGATGAGTTCCCCTCTGTTGGTTCTGTGTGTGAGGCATGGCCTGCACAGCTCAACAATTTGCTGCAGGAGGTCTTTGTCCACTCTATAGCGCTCCACTATCTCCAGCTCATGTAACCCCTGGTAGGTGACCCTGGGCCTGTACACTCTTCTCCGTCTCCTCACTGTGGGTTGTCTGGCAGCATTTGCATTGTCACCACCCTCAGCAAGTCTCCTATGTCTCCTTATAACAGCTATGGCAGCCCCTAGCATGTTTGGTCTGAGTGCAGCTTTTTCAGTTTTCACTTCTAATAGCTTACTCCTGTCTTGCAGTGTCTCTTGAGAGAAACATACTGCAATGCTGTTTGCAGTGTTTTAAGTGCTGGGCTGGGCTAGTATTCTGCCTGTGTAATTGCCTGCTTCTAATTGTTTTCACCTGCTAGCTCTACCAGTATTCCCTGCTAGATTCCTACTATTTCTTCTGCTTCCTTTTTCCTCTTTGTTTCCTCAGGGGGGAGCAGCGCGCATACCAGAGAAAACACGCTCACAGTGGCTACCACACGTGCACACATGCTTACACGGACTAGAATCTGCTTATTCGGGTTAAAATGCACGCACACCAGCGCAAACAGGTTTATAGATCTTTACACAGGCTCCTACATGCTTACTCTGCCTTACACGCGCGCACTCTGTCTTACTCGCACCTCCCAGTGCACACACGCGCGCATGCACGCACAGCAAGAAACTTTGGTGTTAGCCACAGTGTACACCTTCCATTTCTTGACTTTCCCATGCTTATCTCTTGACACTTCTCTTTCTATGCTGTGTGACTGAGATCTTTCACATACCACTTTGCTCCAATGAGCTTGATTTCTTTCTAACATTCCCCCCTGTGATGTCACCTATCTGCTACTCTGTTACTCCCCCTTATCTAACTCTTACACTACACGGAATGTGCTCATTTGCTATGTGACAGTGCGATTCACTATCCTACCACTCATTTACATAGGACTGCCTATTAATGCTTAGTTACGTGTCTTACACTCAGCTTCCCCCCTTAGCAACCACTAAACGGTGGCCATGTTGTTTTCAGTCTGCTAGTTCCTGAATTGTAAATCCATGCATTGCATAAAACCCACATTTGTGGGTTTCAAACCTTTATTTTTATGTTTTATATAGCGCAGCCAGTTTGCGCGGGGCTGCGCTGCGTTTAAACCTCACCGATCGCCGAAAAAAAAATTATTTTATTTCATGTTTGCATCGGGTTACCGTGCCAATGGCCACATATTTGGCCATTGGCATGCTGCCTGATACATATGCACACTTTATTTGGAGCTGACATGGCTCCATTGTGTTATTTGCAGGAACGTACTCAGTTGTCAACTGAGTACATTTCTGCACCTAACACGACTCTTACATGGGCTGGTTTCAGCTTCGTGGATTTCTAATCTACCTCATTTGCATGCCTTTCGGCTGCAAGTGAGGTAATTAGCATATCCACACCCCACCCGTGTAAGAGACGTTTTAGCTGGTCTCTTACACGGTATTTCGGGCTGTTCCTGGATCGCTATGGCTGCATGGAGTCTTACATGACTCTTATACTCCGTGCAAGCCATCGTGAATCCTGCCCTCTATCTCATAAAACTGGTCTTAAAAAATATAAATAAAACAATCTTTGCATATTTATATTTTTAAACCTCTTATGTGTATATAAAAAATATAACTATAAAACCAGTTTGTTTTGGATACTTATCACAGTAAAAGTTGTTTGTCCAAGTAATTCAAATAGTTCGAATAAGTATTAATTCAAATAGTTCGACCAAGTGAACTTGTACTCAACACATACTTAAACACACACATATATATATATATATATATATATATATATATATATATATATATATATATATGTAAAATGTAGGTAGACACATCCACCTATAAATTATATTGTCATAGTAGAGCACCAAACCAAAAACTATTCTAAAAAATTTTTTTAAAAATTAACTATTTTTTCACCTACAAAGTGCTTTAAGCTTTAGTATAAATTTAATTGATGCGTATTCATTTAGGCCTGGTGGTATGTAAGCAAATGCACACAGGTTCCAATTCACAGTTTTACAAGTTGAACATAGTACAAGGGGAAGTCCATGGGAACTCAGACTAGAAGAATGTGAGCTTATGTGGCAAATTCGTACATTTGCTCACATACCACCAGACCTAAAGTTTAAAGCACTTTCTAGGTGAAAAAAAATAAATTTAAAAAAAAAATGTTTTTGTTTAGTTTTTGGTTTGGTGCTCTACTATGACAATATAATTTATAGGTGGATGTGTCTACCTACATTTTATATATATATGTTTAAGTATGTGTTGAGTACAAGGCCACTTGGTCAAACTATTTGAATTAATATTTATTCGAACTATGAATTACTTGGAGTAACAATTTTTATTGTAATAAGTATCCACAACAAACTGGTTTTATAGTTATATTTTTATATACACATAAGAGGTTTAAAAATATAAATATTCAAAGACTGTTTTATTTATGTTTTTAAGACCAGTTTTATGAGATAGAGTTTTTAATTTAAATTATATTAGAGCTATTTATCTAATGTTTATTGTTTTTAGCTATGTGCATTACTTTGGTTCTGTCTTAATTGGACTTAATTGGTTAATTGAATATGTGTTTTATTTATAAAGAGAGTTGATTTGTTATGTTGAGTTTGTCTGAAGAGGTTGAAGCATTAGCTTCAATGAAAGCGCTTACAATAAACAGTGTGGAGTACCTACAGTCTGCTTGCCTTTTTGTTATTTTACCAGTTTGTCTAGTATTTGGAGTTTGTCGTAGAGTGGGGGATGGTGTCAAAAGCCTTGGCAAGATCTAGAAAGGCTGTGTGAATCACCTTACCCTCATCTACAGCTTTGGTGGCTGCTTCAAAGAAGTCAATTAGGTTTAGGAGACATGATCTGCCTTTTACAAACCTAAACTTGGTGGGGTCCAGAGTTTGGAGATTACCAGTGTCTTTGCTTATAAGTTCCATGGTGATACGTTCCATGGCCTTGCAGACCAGGCTCATTTGGCTAATGGGGTGGTAGTTCCTGGGGTCCGTGGTGGCTCCCCCTTTGTGGAGTGGGATAACCATCACTGTGCACCATTCAGTGGGCACAAAGCCTGAGGTGAGGCTCTGATTGAACATGGTACTTAGGTGGGGTGCAAGTTCATTCTGTAGTTCATGTAGAATGCAGCCTGAGATGTTGTCAGGTCCCATGGATGCTGTGTTCTTGGCTTCGGAGAGTGTGGTTTTTACCTGTGCAGCCATGATTACAGGAACTTTGCATTCTTCCGGTAGAGAGATGGGCCCTTTAGGGGGTGAGAGGTGGGTAAAGTTAGCACTGAACCTATCTGCCAGGATGTTGGCAATATCAGTTGGTTCTGTATATTTAGTGCTATTGTGCTGTAACTCAGAGCAGATCTGAGCATTGCCATTGAGATTCGTGACATAGCTATAGAATGCTTTGATGTAGTATATAGAATCAGTGTCAATTTTGTTTTCATAACTAGCTTTGGAGGATTTTATAAGGGATCTCAGCTTCTTACTGAGGCTGACCAGGGAGTTCCTCCAGTCATGGGATTTTACTCTTTTTTGCAACAGTTTCTTTCTTCTGTTGTAGAGTTTGTTTATAGCAGGGGACCACCAGATTGGCTTCCTTTTTTTGGAGGATAGCATCTTGGTTCTGTTAGGGATAGCACGATCCATGTAATCGTGTAAGTGCTTATAAAGTGCATTTGTGTAGGATTCAGCAGTCGTACCTCTATTGTCTGTCTGCATGGGTGTCATGAAGTTTGCCACTTCTGTCTTAAGAAGTGTGAAGTTGGCATTGGAAATTTTTTTACGGTGGTTTCCCTAATGGGGAGTGGGGGCAGGATGTGGATTTCTAGGCTTATTAGCTTGTGGTTGGATCTGACCAATAAGGAACTGACCTCTGGTGTTGAACACTGTTTGCCCATGTTGGTAATAACCACGTCTAGGATATTGCTGCTCCTGGTGGGGGTGTGGATAAGTTGATTCAAGGCGTTGGAATTGATGAATTCCAGAAAACGTTGAGCAAAAGAGTTGGTACATGAGTAGTTTTCCCAGTTAATGGTGGGGTAGTTGAAATTGCCCATTATTATGTTGTTGGGTTGTACCCTAATATTTTCCAGTGTATCAAGAAATGAGGAGTGGGAATCCTGGGGCATGGTGGGGGATCTGTAGCAAATTACAATTTGGACCGTGGTCTTGAACAGAGTTAGTTGCACTTGGATAATCTCAGATGCATTATGCTGAGCAACTAGCCTGGAGGTGTGGATATCCTTAATGAATATGGGCATGCCTCCACCTTTAGTGTTTCAGTCCGGGTTAGGTAGCTGAAAGGTGTGGTATGAATTATAGCCTGGTAATGCAGGGGTGCTCTCTGGAGCCTTGAACCAGGTCTCTGTCACTGCACAGATGTCGATGTTCTCCATTTTAAGGAGTGCCTTGAGTGAATACATTTTGAAGTTTAGACTTCTAGCATTGAATAGCATTACCCTCATATTTTGCTTGCTGTTACCTGTTATGGTGGTGAATTTGTCATTTGAACCTTGCCTAAAAAAGGCACTATAGGGGTGGCAAGAGCCTTAGCCAGTATCCCGAATCCCAAGGGTGACAGGTGCAGGCCATCTCTGGCAAAGCATCATCATCTGTCAATCATGTCATTTCAGGCAGACCGATACTGGATCCCCTTTGAATGACACCAGAAGCTTAGCCAATTGTTGAAATCAATCATTTTGTCCTTGTACTGTGGTATCATTCTGGGTGATGGCAGGATGCTACTCAGAGCTTGAGTCATACCTGCCTGGCCTACAAGATCGGAGAGCTCCTCCATGTCTCTTTTCATGTAGTCTAGGGAGGTACGTCTCAGGTCATTCACACCAACATGGACAATAATGTAGAATAATGGACACTATTGCTATAAAATGAATGCAGGAGAATTTTTTTGTTATATTTTATTTTATTTTTATACTAGTCCTGCACGTGCCACTTATGTAGTCTGCAGGAAGGTAAATATTCTTTTATGAGTGAGAGTGTGTACATTTGAGTGTGTTTGTAGGTATACATGCTCTGAATTGTCCCTGGATTCATAGAATGTCTGATTTTAACATCATACATTGGTTTGTTATCGTCTAATCAGTGAGGAATCCAGTCACTAAAATGCAGGCATGATTTTTATAAAAAAAGCATGCAGTGCAAAGCCTGTTATTCTAGCAACTTTTTAAGTTTATAATGACAATATATGTCCCTGATTTTGATTTTGTCATCCATTTATTTAGCTTTATACTTGATGTTTGAGCTAAGAGGCTTAGAGGTTTGCAGATGTGGTTGGAATTACAATACGCTGCAGTCTATATTTTGACAGCAGTAGCTAAGACTACGGATTTCTGTGTGAGAGCTATTTTATGCATTTATTCATTTGTTTTTTCACAGTCAAACTCCTGTGGTATACGGTTACAGGTACACAAGTGGTTGTAACTGATTTTTGTACTAGATATGTGTGGGTGTGTAATGTATGTGTCTAGGGGCATACATACTTTCTACTGCCTCTGATTTCACAGAATATGTCTATTTTACCTGATATATTAATCTGTTCCTTGCAATGTTTGTAATTTTTCTGGAAAATCAATGAGGACTGCATTCACTAAATAATGACAGCCACTTGAGTTTCAAAATTTATGACCTTTAGATAAAACATGGTAACATAAAGCCTATTATTCCAGCAACAATTTAAGTCAGAGGGGTGTCCACAATTTTTGGCTAAGGGATCATTTACTATACTTAGCAAGAATTGGGAGAATCCACATTACCATGTCCAACATGTAACTATCCATTCAAAAGCATTTGTTATAGGACATATAGAGGCCAGATAAAATGTTTCAGTGGGTGGATAGTGGCCCTAGGGGCACCTGTTAGACACCCCTGTTCTATGCATACAACAATGAATCTAGCAACTCTCTAAGTAGATAATATCTGTCCCTGATTTTTGTCCTTTGTCAGCTATTAATTTATATCTTTCTCGTTGATCCTTGAGCTAAGAAGTTGAGAGTTATAAGTGTATGGTGTGGTCTATGTGTTGGAGGAGTTGCATTGGCTTGAACAAAGTATTCTGACAGCAGTGAGCTGAGAAGATACTTCAATGTGTGATAGTTTTTCATGCATTTATTTATTCATCTGATCCCAAACTTCTGAGGTATAAAGTTATGGTCATATATGGGTCAGGAATTGCTGGTCATATGGGTGTGTGTGTGTGTGTGTGTGTGTGTGTGTGTGTGTGTGTGTGTGTGTGTGTGTGTGTGTGTGTGTGTGTGGGGTTACAATTAATTAATGTGGCCAATTATTATTTTTATTGTATTACAATCTCATGTCTAAGGTGGATACAGTCAGTACGTTTAACTTTAAGTGCCTTGTACAGGAGAACTTGGAGAATACAAGTGATTGAGTCTGCTGTCATTTAGTCAAGTCAGATATTCATTATTCAGATTTGCAAAACTAGTGTGCATCTATGTGACATTAGCTAGAATACTTTACTGTTAGGGTTTTATTTATTTATTTTTTTAGCACAGTCAGAAGTCTGAGGTGAGCACAGTGTATAAAGCTGCTGCAACTGATGAGTTTTGAGTTGTCTGTGATAAAATGTATTTGGGGGTAGGGGTTGCAGTATACCTTAAAGTGCAAGTTGGACATATTTTTTTAACTTACCATCACAAACATTAGCACTGTACACAAGTGACTGTGCTGGTTTGGAAAGGATGTGTGTGTGTGGGGCAACTAATCATGGGCACAGTGAATAGCATTGTCAGCTCACATGGCTTGTTGACATGCTTGAGTTTTCTGACCGTGAATTCTTCATTGTAGAATCTTTATGTACTCCCTGTCTCTGTGGGGTTTCATCCAGGCACTCAGGTTTTCTTCTTAGGGACCTCAGTTGCATATTGTATGCCTGTGACCATTTGTGCTTTAACTGTCATCCCAAACTAGCATCAGAGGGGTACACAGAAGGTAACTATCTTGTTTTGGAGGGGTACTCAGGCAGATATTTCTTCCATATAGAATGCATATACCTTTATAAGCATTTGGCATCTCATTTTGCTTGGAACTACTATTTTTTTAGCACTGAACATTAAACTTTAGATGTAACTTATAGCAAGACATCATTTTTTGTAGACTGGATCCTAGTATCAGACCCTAGCAAATACTCCATCACAGGTATAATGTCAGACTTTCCCGGTGATCGTCTCCCAATCTATACAACTAGATATGTCATGCATCCCGTTAAACAGTATATTTATAAAATAATATGTAACCTTTCCAGATTTAACCCAGAAACATTTATTACTACACTATCATCTATTAACTGCAACTTCCTAAAAATCCTCCCATTAGACAATCTGGTAGTTAAATTCAATACATTTCTAAATATTCTAATTAGCCTTGTACCTCCTAGAAGGAAGAGACTGAAAACAAAATGCTATTTGGCTATCCAAGTAGATTAAAATGCTAATCCAGGACAGAGAAAAAGTGTGGAAAGAATGACAAAAATATAAAACACCTAAATATGTTGAAAACATCAGAATGTTGTGCAATTGTACTAAAAAGCAAATAAATGAAGACAGAAAAACTGTACTATACTATACTACGTATATAAACTATACTATAATAACTTTTGGAATAATATTAAAGACAATCCAAAAAAATTGGAAATCCATTAAAGAAATCTTACATCCCAGACAGAAATTCAACCAAAACCCCTCTCCTTATAACTTATCAGTTGAAATGGCAATATAGTTCAACTCTTATTTTATAGATAGTATAGCATGTGTAACCAAGGATTTCTCAACATCTAATCCCAACCCTGCCCAACAGCCACATATCACCACATCCACTTTCACCTTCAAACATGTGTCCACATCCTATATAAAACTACTCTTAAACAAATTTAAACTGTATTCTTCTTCAACTTATGACCTTCCAAGTGAGTACCTAAAAATAGTAGCCTACCTTGTCTTAATCCTTATAAATAGGTCACTCCAGGAATCCCACATCCTCCCCCTGGAAAAAGTCACACATTATCCCTCTACACAAAAGAGAAAATTCATTAGACATTAATAACCCTAGACCTATAACAATCTTATCTCCTGTCACAAAAATACTTATATGTTCATATGTAGGTACTAGGCTATTGGCCCTAGTGCCTATATAAGCCTAGCCAAATGGTGCCCTGGCTTTTGCCACCCAAGAAAATTATTTTCCTGTACCCCTGTCAAGCAGAGCCACAGAAGTGATCCCCAGGATGAATTTCCTATCTCCCATCCAATCATCAAGATTTTTTTTGAAGAGTGCTAATGAGGAGCTTTGTTTGATATAGATAGGTAGTTTGTTCCAGAGTATGCGAAGTCTCTGGGACAGGAATCTATCCCTCAAGCATGTTCTGTTTATTGTGGTGACAAGGTTTAGGTCCCTAGAGCATGTAGCTTATTGGGATTGGGATTTCTTTACATGGAGCATGTCCAACAGCTCTCGGTTTGACATAGCTTTGTATGTTAGGCAGAGATCTCCTCTGAGACGGTCTGCGTAGGGCATCTGTTTGAGGCCAGTAATCCTCTTTGTGAGGTATTTCTGTGGCCTTGACAGTTGTTGTAAATGTCTTGTGAGGTACATACCAAAAGGGGCATTGTACTCTATAATGGGTCTAATGAGTGATGAGTAGAAGGGAACAATGACCTCTTTTTTCCTAGATGAGAAACCTTTTGTGATGAGGTGTGCCACGTAGAAGGATTTCCTGACTACTGTGGCAATGTGATTATCAAAGGAGAGACTACTGTCCACCTGTGTCCCACGATTTCTTATCACACTTTCAGTGTTAAGTAGACTACTGCCTATGTGGAAGTTCATGGGTACAGAGTTTTTACCAAAGGGGATGACAATGCACTTTTTGGCATTGAGCATGAGGCCATGACTTTGACACCAGGGATCTGGCTCAGTGAGGCCCTTTTGTAGGATGTCCAAATCATTAGGAGTTTTGATTATGGCTCCTAGTTTGCAGTCATCTGCAAACTTTGTTAGCCAAAGACCTTCTGTGTTATCCTGTACTTCAGAGAAGTAGATACCAAACAAGAGAGGACCTAGGACTGAACCCTGTGGTACTCCACTTGTCACTGGTCGGAAGTTGGATTTAGAGTCTGCTACTTTCACAGTGTGGGTTCTGTCAGTGAGCCAGTTGGCAACCCATCTTGTGACATAGGGATTTATACCTTGTTTAGTGAGTTTGTCTATAATTCCAGAGTGAGGGATGGTGTGGAAAGCCTTGACAAGATCTAGATAGGCTATGTGTACCACCTTACTCTCATCTATGGCTTTGGTGCCACTTCAAAGAAGTCTGTCAGGTTTAGGAGACATGATCTGCCTTTTACAAACCCGAACTGGGTAGCGTCCAGAGTTTGGAGATTACCAATGTCATTGTTTATAAGTTCCATGATGATACGCTCCATAGCCTTGCAGACCTGGCTCATCAGGCTAATGGGGCGGTAGTTCCCGGGGTCTGTGGTGGCTCCTCCTTTGTGAAGTGGGATAACCATTGCTGTGCACCATTCAGTGGGCAGCAAGCCTGAGGTGAGGCTATGATTGAACATGTTACTTAGGTGGGGTGCCAGTTCGTTCTGTAGTTCATGTAGAACTTGAGAAGTGTATTCAGAAATAATTGCTAGACTATCTCCTACAGAAAGAATTCTTATGCCCTACACAATATGGCTTCCATCCTTCCCATAGTACTAGCACTGCTCTTCTAACCTATATAGATACCCTCCAGGATTTAATAAAATCCGTGGAGGCTCTGTATAAAGCCTACATGAAATGTATCTGTGTACACAGCCACGGTTCCCCCTCAGCAGCCCGCATATGCATATTAATGATGATGCGCTGCCGAGGGAGAGCATAGGAATAGGATTACTGAATCAGTGCCAGAAGTGTAGAAGCTAACCGTGGTTGTGGATGGCCTGTACTGCCCCCACTACTGTTGAAATGCTGTGAAGTGGGTCAAATGTGTAATATCTTATTTTAATATTTTATTCCGTTTTTTGCATGTTTGCATGGTGCAACATGGAGCACAGCAATGCCAATCTGTGCTCACATATAGACAGCTGACACCTGCCAGACATCTAAAAATAGAAAACGGATGTCATTAGTTATCATAATTATGTATTTTTGTAGTTTTAAATATATATATATTTTTTCTGTTTTTTTAATTGCTGTTTCCATAGCACTGAGCAGAGGACTGCAGAGCTGATGACTTCTCATACATGCATAGCCAACAGTTGCTAGACATCTAAAAATAGAACTGGATGTCATTAATTATGTCTGGGTTTATTGTTGGTCTAATGGATAAGGTCTTTACCTTATGGGCACAAGGTGCAAGGTTTGATCCTCACATGGGGTAATTGGCTAGGCTTAAAATGTCCCACAAGAGCAGTTAGCCTAGCACTAATCTATGAATCTATTTAAGCATGTTTGCATGGTGCGCTGTGGTACATAGCAACACTAAAAAGTAGTCCAGTAGTATATGTGAAGGTATACTAGTTTTCATAATATCCAAGTAGCTAAATTGGTAGAAATACATTCTAATGTTTTGTAGGTCCTGGTTCAAGTCCGTAACAATGATAAGATGTGTATAATTTTATTTAGTATATATGTTTAATTTTAAAAACAAACTTGTGAAATATGGCATTGCTGTGCTGGGCTGAGCACTGCTTAAACATGCTAATGGCTACTTTTGTTTGTGTGGTGCTAAGCTTAGCTAAAACCTCGGTTATGTGAGATTTCATGCTGCTTAGTTCTGCTTAGCTGGTTTGCACACTGCTAAGCACTGCAGCACTTTTTTGAATGTTGCTCAATGATGTGCAAGGGTGGGAAAACAGCCTATATTAAGCACAATAGTCAGAAATTCTGTACCATTTCTTGGAATCTACTCAACTATAGATTTGGAGGCATTGCTGATGAAGGTGCACTCTTACATGTGCAGAAATGGTGTGTTCAGGAGTCCAGGGTCTTTGTTGGGCTCCTGATGAAAAATCATGAACCCAGGCTGTTGCAGGGTGATTTCCAGGGCTCAGAGTTTAAGGTGGAGGCCTGGGACCGGTTGGCCAGGGAACTCACCAGTGTTACTGGTATACCCCACACAGGTGATCAGTGTTGTCAACATTATGATGACCTGAGGAGGAGAAGGAGGGGAATCTTGTACACTTGGGTCAAGAATCTAGAGCTGGGAATGCCCCACAAATATGTAAGTATGTTTTCCTCTGTTTTACAAATATGCAAGCTGAATGTCTGCAAAATTGGTATGCATAATGGTGTGCTTCTCTCCCAACATCTGCTGCTGAGAGGGCTCACAGTGTCGAGTCACATGACAGGCACCTGACCAGGTTGCACCATGAGTGTGGTATGTACAGATTTATTATGCTAACTGTAGTGCAATACACACAAATGAGTAAATAGTTTACTGGAATAAAGTATACACCATAAAAACTGAAGTGCAATAAATGGGCAAGTACAACTGTAGTGCAATAATTGGGCAAGTGAAGCTGCAGTGCAATAAATGAACAATAACTGTATTGCAATAAACAATAAACCATACCAATAACAATAATCAAAATGGTATGCAGCAGGATTGTGTTGTCATAACCATTGCAATAGAGCTGAATGCATTATTAGTCTATGGTAAGGTTGCTGCAGTCACATCTAACACTGTAATAGCTGTAGCATGCAAAAGTAAGGCCTCCAAACTGTATTGTTTAACTCATATTATGGTCCAAGGCTGTCTCCAGGCCAATATCAGTCACATAATGCTCTCTGTTCCTCCCACTCCAAGTAATAAAGGTACATGGCTGAGGTAGCCCAGCCTATGGTCAGATATTGTGTTGGTTCACAGACATTTATCAGCAATACCAATAAAGTGTTAAACACCACTGTGAAGTCCTACAGAAATCTGTTTTAATAAATGCATTATGGCCCTATTCCATGCATGTGTGTTCTACTGTCACTGCAGTCAAGTATAGCACTATAATAGTTCTAGAATGCAAAATGAATCAGTCACATAATGCTCTCTTTTTCTCCCACTCCAGGAACAAATGGTATATGGTTGAGGTAGTCCATGTTATGAGCAGATATGATTGTTCTAACATTTCACAGACAGTTCTCAGCAATACCCAAAAAGTTAAATGTTTTGCAGATATCCCCTGCAGTCACACCTAGTGGGTTATATTCCCATGCCTGCCAACCTAGGCATGGCAGATGTCTAGATTATGTACTATACACAAACATGCCTCTCAAGTGTCACAATTTCATGTAATGTAATGTAATGAAAACAGCCTAATCTGTCCATCACAGGATTACCAGAAAAATGATTACCTGGAATGCAGTGTATTGCCAAATCTGCTAATAGAACACCTTGATAGTTATAGAAGTCCGCATTATGTGAACATGTTCTGTGTAGTAGTGTACCTGCATTTGTTATTGCTTGGCCCATACTGACCCATGCTAACAGCTTGAGAGGTATGTATGTGTTACATCAGCTATAGTAGAATTGTAGTCACTGTACTGAACTGACACTATATGTCTGTAGAGTATTTAGTATCAGTGTTGTCAGGGATATAGTTTGCATTCTCAGTAATGGATTGTTTTTCTCTCTCTCCCTCCCCACCCCTTATTTTCATTTATTTATTATTGTTATTTTTATTATCATTTAATATTAACATATGTTGTTAAACTAACTATATGGAAAATGTGATGTAATATTCTTGTGTTATTATGAGTCACTATTAACATACTTTGTTAAACTGTTTTGTTGCTCTTATGGTTAACTTCTTGCTGACATGCTGTTACCACATTGACTGTTAAATTATTTACTGTTGTGTTACACATTGTATACATTCTGTTAGTACTAACAATGGTTTGTTTATTACTAACCTTAGCATATTTCTATAACTCATTCACCACAGCACTTCAAGGTAGGCTGGTTCTGGCTGATCCCCCTACCTTGCCACAACCGGCCTGGGACTCAGACCAGTGGTGCCACCTTTGCTGTCCCTGTACTACCTGCTGTGTGGGTAGTATTGCCCTAGTGGCCAGGGCCCCACCTACCTCTGGAAGCAGTGGTGGAGGAAGTGTTGTCACCTGGGATGAGCTGCCAGTCTTGGTGCGCAGGATAGTCTACTGTGGGTTTGACCACTGCCTGTGCTGGATTGAGGGCATGTTAGCCAACCTGGGGCAACCTCACCCAGAGGCCCAGCCTCCAGCACTTACACACTCCGGGCAGTGAGGGAGCAGTGCCGACAGTCCCATGAGAGGGGATGTGAGTCATGCTGCTGCTGTCTGGAGGCACATGGGACTTGGATTCCACAACACACTCCCTATCCAAGGTATTCACCCTCCTCATGTGTCACACACTTCCCCGGTCTGCTGTCTTGTCTGTCTGCAATATCATCTCATATATAGCTCTTCATTTCACAGATAATTTGGTCCAATTGACCTGTCAACTCAGTTATGTTGTCCTCACCCCTGTCTCTGGAGTTGGGAGCTCAAAGTCATGTACAAATTCTGTCAAAGTGTACACTTGTTGCTGTGCTAGAAATGAATAGCTGTGGTTCTTTGCTACACCCTTTCTTCACATCCCTACCTGCCTTTCACTATGTTTTTCCCCTTGCTTGCACACTATTTCACCACTTTCCTATCCCCCCATTTTTCTTTTCTTTATATATTTGCGCTACATGTCATGCCACATCGCTCAGCTTAGCTAAGCTCAGCTAAATACAGCAATATTGACTATAGGTGTTTTTACTCTTGTAATACACACTCACAAAATAAACATTGGTCCCATATTTTGGACCCAAGACCATCGCACCTACAGACCACTGCATTATCCTGCTATGCCACACAACTCTTACTTAAAACAGGTGGTTTAAAGAAAACATAGTAATTGCCAGTTACAGCCATTAAACATGTTTCAGCAAAGATGTGCACCATGCCAAGTCATGCACACTTGATTAAAATGTAATAAAATTAAAAACAGTAAAAATGGAAGTGTACCTTGGACTCTGGAGCAATAGTACACCACTAGAAAGCCAAAGACATAATAATGGATGTAGGTGAGGCCTGTGATAGCAGGTAAATGTGCCCTTCAGCAGCAACATGTAGAAAGACACCTGCTAAGGCATTAATGGCAAAATACTTGTTCAGTTGGGACATTGGTGCACACATACATCCATATAAAGCCATGCACATACTGATGGATGCAGAAAATGTATGTCACAGCCTGTATGTGTGCACATATATATTGCAAATATGCCTGCTGCAGCAGTGACTCAGTAGTTCAGTCTGTTAATCACCTTGAAAAAGGTACAGTTTGCCACATACAATCCTGGGTTCAAATCCAGTGGTGTGTAGAAGTAAATTTACAGTATTGTGAAGGCAGCAATTAATGACTGAGTCATGCACTCTTTATCCACACAATGCATTTCAAATGATATGCCTGCTTTTCACTGGTGGAGGTCACAGGCCTGCAGGTAAGAACACACTTCAGATATCCCTATAGCAAAACTATATGTGCATAAAGTGTCACATAATGCATTGTTATGCATTCACAAAGAATGTCAATGCAGGTACTGCAAATGAAGGCCACTAATATCACAGTGCACCACTAAATACTTGCAAAGCCACTGAGCAGATTATCACAGCTGCACAGCTACCATACACATTGGAAGTCCCTGCTTGTTACAAGGCATGCCCTCATACACACTGCAAATTGCTACCAGACTGTAACACATGACCTGGCAGCCACCTAAATGGTGGACATATTCTTATATTTGTACCCTGTCCTACCCAAGGACACACTAAACATGTTGCCTAATACCCAGTGATACCATTGCCTAACATACTTACTTTAAACAAATGCCTTATTTTGAGTGGAAAGGGTAGCCTCACTCTGGCTCTGCTTCTACAACAAGGCTGACACAGCTCGCACAGTTACTCCTACAGGTTGTTGTCCTCCAAAGTGTTCACACTCTCTGCCTATGTCTATTACCAGCAGCAACAGCTGCAGCATGTAGCACACACTTCTCTATGTAAAGGTTTCTACTAAAGATGTACCCTCTGCGACGGCGTAGTCTCCTCACCCCAGTAATGTCCAGTACACCATATCAGAAAGGGGCTCTAATCTACATGAAGGCCTTATATATTGTACAGTGGTTGCATATCATTGGCCGATGATGGTGCAAAACAGCTGTGTTAGCTGCAATTAGCATTTGAGACACATAGATTGGTTTAGAGGCAATTAACTGCTGATGAGAAGCATGTTTAAAAGGCAAGCAGCTAGCTATGGGGAACCAATCTGTATGAGACTTTCCTCATACAGAGCACACCTTTGTGAAAACTTTACTATCACCACATATCAACAGGAGAGTACTGCCGTTCATCAGTTATGTAACTGATTTTGTGTACTACAGGAAGAAGATTGGTAAATAGATGTATGGGGAATACTGAATACATTAAGCCTGTTGGAGACCTGTGAAAATGACATGTCATTGATCTTCAGCTGTCTTACACCTACACAGGATGTACAATACATCAAGGGTGCATTGTCTGTTGTCATTGTGGCATGATAGTCTTGTTTGACTGTCCCTTTATAGTGGTTGTAATAGCACATTACTAATTGTGTGCCACTGTTCCTATGATGTATTATCTGGGGTTGCCTGTAGGGGACCCACCACAGTAGACTTGAGTGTTGGGTGCATGATCATACAGCAGTATCTGTCATGGCACGTGCAGGAATACCTGACTATTGCTACTATCTCAGTTGTATCTACACACATAGTATGTTTCACATTGTGGAATATGACATATGTAAGCAAGCAGTGGATAGTGCACAGCCATTTTGTCATTGCCGTATCTCTACATAGTGTACTTCCACATATGTGATCCTGTAATGTGTTCCCTTTTTGTGGTCTTTCAGGAATCATGCATTATAGATGCCATGTACCCTTCTCTGATGCATTAAATGAAATTATACTACAAGGACTAAGACAACATCATCACATCCTACTGTCCAGGGGGAGGCAAAACTGGGAACAGCCAGCTGCATTGTGGGCAGACCTTGTCCGTGATGTGAATGGCATGGGCATCAGGGCAGGACATATGAGCAGGTTCAACACCATGCAACAGACATTATCCATGCTGCACAATGAAGGGCAGCAGATGTAGCCAGGGATTGTGCCATTACTTGTGGAGGGCCTGCAGTGGAACAACCACTCTCTGCCACTGAGGAATTCCTGGTGAACCTAGGCACACACAACAGCTCCCAGACATCCATCACATCATACATCATGGAGATGAGTGCCACAGTTTCCACAGCAGAGGAGCATGCAGGTAGGCTTACTGTAATCAATGTTGTAATACTGTAGCAGTCAGTGTGTCAGGCTGTACATCCTTTTGTGTGGGTGTCAGGTCTTATTTCATTGGGGAGGGCTTTACATCAGTCATATTCTCATACTCAGTGTGGCCAATGCAACAAGTAACACAGTAGGTACTGTAAATGTGAGATATATGGATGTATTACTTTGTCGTGCTCCAACATGTGCTGGTAGTGACATTACCTCACCATCAACTTTCCACAGGTCCATCAGGTATTGTATAAGGCTGTGGTCCTGCTCCTGGTAAGCATGACACTCTTCTGTTAAGGAACACTTATATTATATTAAAAATTAAGGGCCGGAATAATTTCCTATTTAAACTTAATGTCATGTGTAAACAGGGTAGAATGTTTATATTTTCCATTCTGAAACAGGTATATAAGGATCTTAGAGGGGGTAATCACAGGAGTGTAGTTGAACATATCGAAACATTTTGGGAGTCACAGTTAAGAAAAGATAAGCTTCCTGATTTAAATAAGACATTTACTGTAAAATGCCTTTTAAAACACAAAAGGTTGAAAGGATTTAAATTAGGCAGTGAAACCTGTAGTTGAATAGATTTGGGGGTTTATGTGTTGTTCTATCAAGTATAGTGTCATATTGCTTAATTAAAGGTAAATTGTAGTGATCATGTTTTACTTGATATACTTGAAATGATTGTTATAAAGGTCTTGAGTTGAATGTGTATTTTGGTTTGAGGAAGTCTATTTTGGAGGACAGAGGAGAGGAAAAATTTGACCACTAATCCAGTTGTGAGTCTTTGTTATTATTAGTGTTGGTGATTTTTTCATACAAAATAGTGCAAGTATTCACGTGCCACTTTTTTCTTTCTTATCACTGGTGACCAGGGGGGGTGGCCTCTATCCCCTACACAACCTGAAGTCAGTGTCTCTTTGGAATCTGATGATGATTGTAGCCACAGTGAGGAACATGTGGGGATGTTGGGGGCTACCCAGAGGTAGACATCCCTCTCATAGCTCTCAACTGCCCAGATTATTGCAGAATGTCCACATCTTTTACTCATATTTTTGGTCTGTTTCTCATAAAATTGTAGTTTTCAGGCAAACTACTGGCAAATCATTGAGGACTGAAGTCAGAAAATAATGGCAGAAACCTTATAAGTTTGTAAGAGCAATATTTAAAAGGTGCCCCTATTTTGGGGCTTTTGTCCCCCCATTATTTGTGGCTTTGTCCAGATTTCTTGCTCTAAGCACTTGAGAGGTATGATTTTCTTTTGCATCCACTGTCACCACACTCAGTCAGCATGTCCACACACTCCCAGTCACTGAAGGCCACAGATATTAGACAGTCAGAGGGTGGGGACATTGAACATGAAAGTGTGGCAAATATGGTTCCAATGAGTGTATACACTGGCTATAGCCAGAGAGGGGTGAGGTCCCACACAAGCAAATTGACAGGGGTGCTTGCAGGAGGCCTGCTGTCCATCCATCACCTGTTGCAGGTGTCACATCACCAGTCACTCGGCGCATGTTTTGGGCCATCATGGAAGCACAGGCACATTCTGAACACAACACCAGATGCAGCACAGTCTGACATCCATGACTGCCTCCACCACAGTGGGGATACCTTAGATCAGTTGACTGATGCAGTGGGCAGAAGGTGGGCTGAGACAGTGTCTGTCTTGGACCACACATTCTCTGCGCTGGAACATGTGGTTAGAGCTGAGCATCAGACTTGTAGACATAGGTCAGCAACCCCATCTGCTGAGAGTCTATGTGGCCATGCACAATCATGCTCCCATAGTGACAGTACATTCAGCATTACATTGGGGAGTGTGCTGTCCACCATGATGTGGCAGGCTATGGGCTCATAGTCCTGGGTGTTCCCTTGGGGGACACAGTCCCAGCAGACAGCAGTCACTGTCAGGTACTAGCACCGCTTCTGACCTTGGGTATGGAGATGCCAGTGCAATGCCTGGCAGATCCAGTCCCATGTTCGAGGCCAGAGACAGTGAACTGTCAACTCTACCATGTACAGTCAAAAGCTGTCCAACATACACACATGTAGGGTTAACACTGAGTTTGAATGTATACATGCATACACTCACACACCACTGTCAAATGCAGGTCACCTACAGACACACATGGCACCTTTCCATGGCCCATCTTACCTGCTTTCCTTGCAGACTCTCATACATGCTATCAGCCATTTGGGTCAGCCTAGACATCCTGTGCACCCACACAATACCCCCTGCAAGTGATGATACCTGTGCCACATCCCTGTCATCCTCACCATGGATACAGGGAAATGAGGCTATGTGTCTGATGCACAGGATGACTATATTAGTTGACATGTACTTGCGTAATGGAGTGTTGCTTTGCCTTGACACTTGTAGTGGTTAATGACAGATACTGTATGCTGGCATTTGTCATGAGTACACCACATACTTTTTTGTACCTTATGTTGTATGATGCTGTAACGCCCGTATAGTTACATGATGACAGGTGTATCAGAGACCTGTATATGTTTCAGTTTAAGGAGTCTGTTGGGGTAACTTATGGATACACAGAGAAAATAAAGCAGCACAGGATGGCATGTCTGCACAGCATAAATATATCTTCAGCAAGTCACAGCACTATAAGTGCATGGCTCCATAGGTTCATATGTATATAACAGGCTAAAAAGGACAATGGCAGCATTCAGTGTACTCGTGCATCCCTAATCTGTGAACAGGTCTGCTACCCTTGGTAAGTGTCACTTGGGTTTTGAGAACTCATGCATCTACAAGCTGTGGTGATGGAGATGACCCATCTACAAATATCATGTGTCCAGTATAGACAGTTGCCCAATACACATTATGATTGTCATGTTCTACATCCCATTTTGTAACCTGCATGTACTGTCACAGCAGATATGTGCTTCTCATGCATGGGGGGCATGTTTCATGTACGATGTACTGTCAGTGTTACATACATGTTTCTCCAGCATGTACTATGTGTACCACAGTGATGTTGTAGGTGTGTAGAACAGGTGAGACATGTGTTAGTTCTGTCATGGAACCGTGAGAGGTACACAGAGGGATCCAACACCTCCCTGTATGGAGCCATACACATCCCCTCAAAAGCATTTAGGAGACAGACTACACATGTACAGTCGTGACATGGACTCCATAGGACATGTTATCTATGCAGTGTATTGGTGTACGATGGAACCTGTGTGGCTGCTTCAGTTGTATGTTATGCCTGAGTAGAAGCACAGTAAGGGTGCCATTGCACACAGTGATAGCTATGATGACTGCTACATTCAGTATAACAGCGACAGCCTGGGATTTACATCACAAATCTGTCAGTGTAGGGTGTACAACAGTGAATGTATCCCCACATCTTACAGACTAGTGAGAGTCAAAGGCTACATTATGCTCTGTG
Source organism: Protopterus annectens (assembly GCF_019279795.1). Lineage (NCBI taxonomy): Eukaryota > Metazoa > Chordata > Ceratodontiformes > Protopteridae > Protopterus > Protopterus annectens. The sequence goes on from NC_056744.1 coordinate 1,341,268,900, forward strand.
TCCTTAACTCCATGTGTTAATGGGTTAACTGTGTGCAGTGTGTGGACACGACAGTATTTTGCAGGGGTGGATGATGTCTGACAGGATAGTATTGTGCAGTCGCAGTTAGTCTCTGTCAATGGCTTGAAGTACAACTGACTGTGTCTTAACTCATTCACTCCAATGGAGCTCAGGAAGTTTGCACTGTAACTTCCAAATGGGTGGAGCCTAAGCCTTTTGGCAGAATCAAATTATGTCCTTCCATTTCAACAAATATTCATATCTTCGGAACCACAGGGATTATGAAAGAAGTATAAATAGCAAACTCTTCAGCACAAACTGTTTTTATAGTGGTAGTGTTCTTTAGGTTCTATGTCTTAAAATGAATTTTATAAGACACAGTAAACATAGTAACTATTACATTTGTAATATTTTGTAAACAACTTACAATATCTCAGCAACCACTCAAGTTACATATATCCTGTTAGCATCATTTTATTCAGTTAGCTGAGATATTTCATATGACGCTAAGGAGTTCTGTCTGTGTTACTTGGTTGTTGAGATATTTAGAAAAATGTGAAAATTATATCTATATAAATTAATATCATAAAAACAACAGTTAATATCTATTTACCTGCACTAGACAGAGATCAAATATTAATGCACTTGCTTTTGGTATTGTGTAAGCTTTAACATGAAATCTTTTAAAACCTTGTACATTGTATGGTTTTGGAATTATTGATGCAAATATGAACAAGCAAAATTTGATGCCTAGAGAAATCAGTAGGAGTTAACTGCAGATGCACCTGGAGGCATCACTCAGATGTAATGAGTTAAGCCATCCTGAATAACTATTGGTTCTGTGTGAAAGTCTGTGACAGCTCTCAACATGCAATCACCTGCTAATGTACTCAGTCAGAGATCACTGACAGTGGCTGTGACTGCAGAGAGGGAACAGGTAGATGGGGTATGCCAATAATGGAGGATGGTGAACCCTACTGGTGACTGGCATCATTGCAGCACAGGTTTCCCTCTCCTGTCTTCCCAGAGTATGTCAGACACTTGCCTATCCACCAGCTGACACACTGTACATGACATACACAGTTTCCAGCAAGGCCTGCTGGCTTAATTTTGTCATACACCTTATCAGGCCATGGTTGGTGGAGAGAGACATATGTCTGACATCCATTGCATAGTGTAATAGTCAATGGGCTCCACTGGTTGCAGTCATTAAGCATGATCTGGCATTGAGCAAAAGTAACAGTGTTTGGTCCAGTATCACTGTGTATGACAGTGTCAGTGCTTGTACCCATTTTACTCTTATCATGGCATTTCAGGTGACATGACTCAGAGATCTGGGAACACCTCTTGGCACTACCTGCTAGTTGTCCTCCGTGCAAGTAAGTGTTGCAGTTCCTTCCAGTATGTTGCAGGAAGAGAGTCATGCAAGGTGTCTGTACAGAGCACAGACATTAGGGAAGGGTAATGTGTACACAGTGTGTTGCTTAGTCATGCTGCAGCTCACTTCCCCAAAGGATGGTCCAGGTCCTTACCTACAATGGCCTGCAGCAGTGCTGTGACATCCCCACATGGAGAACCAATGTAGTATATACATACATACATATATACATGCAAATATTTAAAGAATGGGCATAAATACCCTTCTAGCTTGCCAATATACCAAAACACTTTTTCCCATAATAAGTGTCCAGGCTGTTCTTAAAAATATCTAAACTAGTGCTTACTTTAATGTAATTTGGTCATAGGTTCCATGCACCAGTTACTCTGTCAGAGAACTAATTAGTACGCTTCTCATTCCTATAGAATCTTCTGCACAGGTTGTCTGATGATTTTCTAGTACTTTTTGATAACCCCAAACATTCTCAGAGGTAGTTGTCCCTAAATGCCCTATATACCTGAATAAGATCTCCTCTTAGATATCTGTAAGAGTCACTTTACAAGTTGAGATATTTTAGTCTTTCATAAAAGCTTAGATTTTCACAACCATGCATGCCCTTGGTATATTTCCACTGCACTCTTTCCAGTTTACTCATACTTGTCTTCTTATAGGGTTTCCATATTGTTATTCCATACTCAAGTTTGGCCGTAATGTAGCTAACAATGGCGGCGCAGTGGTGCAGTGGTTAATGTTGTCGCCTCACAGCAAGAGGTTCCCCGGTTATATTCTCGGCTGGGGTGCCTTCTGTGTGGAGTTTTCATGTTCTCCCTGTGTTCGGGTGGGTTTCCTCTGGGTACTCCAGTTTCCTCCCACATTCCAAAGACATGCATCTGGAGCATTTCTCCCCGGGCCTCCGCTGAAAACAGGCTCTGTGGAACCTAGTCGGACTTTCCCGGTCAACAAATGTTAAATAAAAAAAAATAAAAAATTTCATTATTTTTAATTTCCTAGACTTTATACATCTTTTTATATAACCTATAGTTCTATAACTATCAATATCCAAATTGGTTGATATGATTAGAAAAACTCATAGCTGAATCTACCCATATACCCAGGTCCTTAAATGAGTCTACAGTTTCAATCACTGTGTGCTGTATTAAATATTCACCTTTCAGTTTATGTCACCCAAATCTCATGGTTAGTTTTTGATGTATTTATCAGCATATTATTCTCCTGTGCCCAAATGGTCAATTTAGTCAAGTTATTTTGCAGACATGCCTTATCTGTAACATCTGTAATCAGTTTACCTAATTTCAGGTCATTTGCGTATAGACTGTAGAACACCTCAGATGAAAATGTTAGGTCTGCAAGATGCAATCTAAACAAGTAAGGGCCTAGGACAGAGCCCTGTGGGACACCCTGACAGTAACCAAGGATTTCACCTATCCAGTTGCTGTATGATACTTGCCATGTCCTGTTTGTAAGCCATGCAGCTATCCATCTTATCAACAGTACACCGATACTTAGTTGTACTAATTTATTGATCAGTGTTTTGTGTATGACCCTGTCAAATGCTGAAGTTAAGTCTATATACAGTACATCACAGCACAACTTCTCATTCATGGCTGTTATAATATTGTTATAGAACATCATGTTACAGGTGGTAATAGATCTATTTTCAACATATGCATGCTGATATATGGTATCTAGTCCCAACCTATCCATTTCTGACAATAACTTATCCAATATTACCTTCTCCATTAATTTTCCACAACATGAAAGTAGACTTAAGGGTCTATATGATTCTGGGTTTGTCCTACTCCCCTTTCCCTTATAGACAGGTTTAATAAGTGCATGTCTCCAATCTTGAGGAATCTTCCCGTATTTATATGACCTAGTGAATAATAAATATAATGGTAGTGTAAGTTCTTGCTGAAGTGTTCTCAGGTCATTGTTACTAATTCTGTCTCCTCACTGTGCTTTGTTTGGATCCAGTTTGTGTATTTATTTTCAATATAATCAAATTTCATTCTAGTATCTGGGGTTACCTGGATGTCACTAGGACAACTTATGACCCCTTTTGTGGAGCCAAACTGCTCTGCATAAGATTTTATAAATATATCTATAATCTGTTGTGTCTGAGAATAAATTTTAGAACCTGCACACAGTTTATCAAATTGAGTGTCTTTGCTCCTTCCACATCTTATGTATCTATAAAAAGGTTTCCTATTATGCTCAACATCTTTATATAAATTTTCTTCAAATTATTCTTCATCTTGTCTCACACTATGCTTAATCTGTTTGTCCAGCTTGTTTATTTCAGTTTTCAAAGTTGTAGTTCGATCTCACTTCCCATTTCTTATACGTCTTGTCTCTAACCTTAATCAGATATCATGTTCTTATGGAAATATATCCCCCTGATGTTGTATGCCTAGATCCTGATGTTAAGCATTTTTTTGATTTTTTTGTACTCATACAATTTCTCTTTTAAAACTTTCCACATTCCATCTGCAGTTTTTCCACTGAATACCTCACTCCAGTTAGTTTTACATAGTGACTGTTTTACTTCCATATAATCTGTAATTAATGTAATTAATCTTCTGTGCATTGGTTTAGATTTCAGTTTGGCAGAATTATCTACCGACAAATTAACCATAATAACCCCATGATCACTGCACATCAATGGTGGTAAAATCTGACTTGAAGTTACAGTAATTTCTTTGGGAACACAAACAATATCTAGTATGGTCTGACCTCTGGTAGTGTTTTTTACAATCTGAAGCAATTGTTGTTCCTGAATATACTCTGTGAATAATTTCCTTACTAACGTTGAATCAATATTATTCCAGTCTGTTTCAGGTAAATTTCCATCCCCAGCTAATATTATTCTTCCCTCCTGTGTTTCATGTAAGAAATGTATGAATTCCTCTAGGTCATCTGCACTTGACTTTGGTGGTCTGTACACTCCAACAATTGTTATATGTTCCAGGGTTGTCTTTATTGTCACAGTTACACAGTCTATAGTATTGGTGTTATCACTGAACATGTAATAATCACAAGTCTCATAACTATCTTTAATCTCTATCATAACACCTCCATCTGATTTTTTGTTAGAATGTCTGTTACAGTAAAAATATTTATATCCTGATAGAACTGGTTTCCAGCCATTGTTCTTTAACCATGTTTCTCAAACTATAACAACATCAATATTGTGAGAACGTAGCAAATTTTCCAGTAAAAGCACTTTGTTATTAATGCTCTTAGCATTAACAACCATCAGAGATGCATCAAATGTTGCTATCTGTGAACTGTTAAATTTTTGACCTGACAAAAATCTTGCCTCATTTGTTTACCAATATGAGTGACCAGTACAGCCCCCCAATGTGAGGTCCACACTGGTGTGATCTGGCCACAGATTAGTCTCATTAAAACTACCCCTTGCAGACATATATGTCAAGACAGCCATGTATTACCTCCTGTGGGATGGTTGACGTAGCATGACCACACCTCCCCCTTCAGATGAGACACCCAAGTATTATGTCACCAGCATTACAATGGCATGAACTCAGCTGTACATTACAGGAGGGACATAGGCTTTTTAAGGCTCAGCAAACCTGGCTGGTGGACAACTGCCATTAGCAGGCTGTACAATAACAAGTGGACAGTGCTGTGTGACATTTGGCATGAGGGTGGCCCCATAACATGGAGGCACTACCTCCTCAGTGAAAAGAAGCACATAGTGTTGTTGCGGTGTTGAGTAGACACATTAAGTGACAAAAGTAGCCACCCATGCAAAGCAGATCCACAACACACAGTGTAGTTACATGTGTTACCTCAAAGGACAGACCCAGATTGTCAGTGACCTCATACATCATGATGCCACATATGGTGGTTCTGGACTCATGCCTAACCTGTACACCCACACTGTCTGCATCAACTATATTCTGTAGTCCCCACCATGTGACACATAACATTCCTACAATGTGTCTCATAAGTTCCATACTTACAGAGCAGGTTTATAACTGGCCTCTCATTGCAAGATACACAGCATCTATTGTACATGCTAATATTCCAGGCTGCTTCCCACATGTGATCTGACAAGGATTGCTAACACCATTGGGAGACCCTTGCAATCATACCGACACTACTAGCTGCACACCAGCGGAGTGGACATTGGCAACTGTTATATGCTTCCACAGAGGTGGTGCATCCACTGGCTGACATAACTATACACCTCTTTGCCTGGGCATCCAGATCTGTATAGCTGTAGGCACAATCATTATGGAGCTGATCAGCACACATACATGTGTTCTACACACAGCTGACTTTACACAGTTTGGATGTGTGACAGGGGGAGCACGACTGTTACATGTGGTGGACATTTCTGAGGCAGTCACCATGGACCTGGGTGAGGATACATCAGGGCATACAAGCCCCTAGACTCAGCCACTCCATCTGAATAAATCCCCTACTTAGGCAACATTTACAAAACACGCACTTAGGCATTCATAATACTATCATTGTATGGGTCACTAAGTGGCCCATTATTGGTACATATATGCAACATAGGGACATCCACCTCCAATACCTCATCTGTCAGCAGCACTGTTCAACAGTGCTCAGTCCTGGGTCCTCTACTGCTTGGACTCCATTCAAACACAAGGCATGGGATTACTGACTGACTGTGGTGAACAATGTTGGCTGATGCCTGCAAATTGGGAGCACTCTTATAGTCTCTGTGGTATGTAACTATCCTGCAAGAGGACATTGTGAACACATACCTGTTGACATTCTAATGGCCATAAACTCCATGCAAATATATATGTAGTATCAGTTCCATCAGTTAGACCTATGTACCTGGTAAGTAGCACATCAGTCGCAACATGTGATGTAAGTACTCAGGAGTAAACGAACTCGGCACACAGCCCTGATCACACAGATTTACACATAATGTGTCTCAGATCATCCTGTCTCTGCAGTGGTATGGCAGGAATCATATTTTATAGCTGAGGCCACTGTCATCTGTTAGTGACATGCCCATAACCTCCAAGTACTCTTCCCTCAGCATGCCAATATCTGAGTGCAATGGCCAATTGGTAATATACCTTTCCAAGCAGTACTGGCAATTGCACAAAGCAGTATGGTCCCTCACAAGATCACTTCATGTCTCCAGTATGTGTTCAATGGGGATAGTCTGCAATGAGTGTCACTGTCACCTGTGGCATATAGACTAAGCAGAGGTAATCTGTGCCTTACATACGGGGCAATGTGTGACCTTGCTTTATTGCATATGCTGCTTATCTGTAGGAGGCATATTAGATGGATAACCCACTGTAAGGACATTAACCTCGGATCTGGCATTGTTACTACATGCTTGTGGGAGAGATTTGTCTAGCGGACCTAAACACACCCTTAAAACAGAACTCTTCCTAATGGCACACAGAGCACCTCAGTGTACCTCAACACATGTCATCTGAATGATTGGCTGGGGAACTATCATCTCAACACAGAGCATCTGCCTGAGTCCCTCTTAGACTGGAGCAATATGTGCTGATCCTATAACTATGGGTATAAAGATATCTATGATTGTGAGGCCTGTATGGCCATTATTCCAGTGACGTTCAAACATCCTATGGTTTCATAACATGACGTAAAATGTTGTAACAGGCTCATTCACAACCATGGCTACATTGAGGCTAGCACCACTTCCAATCACTGCGTGCAGAACATGCAAAGGCACACATGTAGTGCAAGCTGGCTGTATGTAGATGAAAACACTCATCTATGTAATGGTACACAGTACAGTCACAGTGTACTATGTATGCAACACACCTCATGTCTGCTAGTACTATCAGTTCAGGACATATTATGTTTACTGGCATCAGCAGGCCTTGTTGTTGTCATTCCTTTGGGGGCCACATCACGCATTACAAATAAAATACTGCAAAACCCAACCTATGTTACCAAGATGACCATATTTATGCCATTGGGGCACACACTCACACCACGTAGCCTGGAGTACGATTAGAATCCCTATCTATATAGTCTTGCACACTATAGATCACAGTATTTATTGCACCCACCATGGCTTAAGTCTTAGTGCTACACTGTTAGATTGGTAATCTTAAGGTGGATGACATCATCTGGCTTTGTAGAAGAGGGCAGTATGGAAGCCAGCAGCAATTTACATGGCCAAAAAGTGCATAACCATTGCAGGTGAATAGCCCATGAGGGCATGGCAGTTGTTTTGCAGGGGTATACATACACATGAGAGCACCAGGTTATGTGGAGTGAGATTAGAATTCCTACCTATCTAGTCTTACACACTATAGATCACAGTACTCATTGCAAGTCCACAGGTTGAGTCTGCTGTATATGTGATTGCAGGCACAGTACTTGTGCATTACACAAACTAGGCTTGTGTTGAACAGCATCCGTGACCTGCAGAGAGATATTGCTTCATATTATCTGCATCTACATCCAGCAGACAGAGTGGTTTGTTGGCAATTGCATTATGTACTGTTGCCCCCCCCCCCCCGCCTTACTTTGGATCCTTTGAGCAACAGTATGGATGTGTGATAGTGCAGATTTATTCAACATTATTAGGGTATGTAGGACAATACAGACATCCACACACATATTTATGTAATTAACAGAAATGTATATATAAATGTAGCTGTGTGTGTGCATGATATGTATATGTGTTATGCAGATATATGTGGGGAGTCAATGTATCGATGTGATATACATATAGCTATATTTATTGGTATATATCTATTTGACACTACATAGTGATATATATGCTATGTATGTGAGAGAGAAATAGTAATAGATGGATATGTATACATACATGTCTGTATGTATAGACATATCTATACATACAGGTCAGTCTGATGATGGGCCAACAGAATTTTTAATTAAGTGTCTGGGCATGCCAAGTTTGACTGTAAGTACTTATAGTGACTCCAGGCCACACCTACCTGTACTCCAGTCTGAGAATTTGTGTGTTACAGACTACACCTCTCAACTGTAAAGAGTTTTGCAGAATGTCCAGTGTTTTGGCTTTTAGTTTTGGTCTGTTCCTCATAAACTTTGTGGTTTTCTGGTAAATCAATTGGACGAACTTAGGACTGAAGTCACTATATAGTGACATACATTTGAGTGTTCTGACTTCAAATCCTTCAGAAAAATGTCTTTTGAAACAAGCAGTTATTTTAGCAACTGTTTACATTTACAAGAGCAGTATTTAACATATGTCTCTATTTGTGGGCATTTGTCCTGCCATTTTTGTCAGTTTTGAACAGATTTCTTGCACTAAGAGGTTGAGCGGTATTTTACTAACAATGACATCTGTCCCTGTTTCTGTAGTACTGATGTCACTCAACATGTCCACGACATTCCCCTGCTGTCTGCTGTACTTAATATGTGAATGAGGTTCTTAATGTTACACCACACACATACTAACAGTCTGTGAAAGCACCAACATAATAATACCTCACATGAAAAAGATGTGCCAATTTCCTGATTAGAAGCAGGAACACCATCACCCATGCTAACCTCCCTAGTCCACTGAGCCACACAGGCTGCCAGACAGAGTGTGATTGAGTTCTATGTTACAGCCCTGATCTGGTGATATACCATTACTGACTACTGTTAAAGTAAGTGTATGGGAACATTGCTGTGTTGGGTGTGGGGGAACAACAGCACATGATCTGCTGGGATAGGCAGTAGTCCAAATATCTTGTAACCCTACTGTTTAGCAAGTCCCTTGTCTGATGTAGTGCATATTCCAACTATGAGGCCTAATGATTATTAGGGAGCACATACTATTGGACTTGGGTACCTATAGTCCCATGTGGATGTCACTTCTGTCCACATAGCCTACTATATTTATATATAGGTCCATACATATGATACCATATTCTATTAATCTTTACAAGTAGTGTGTAGGTTAGAGACTTATCTTACGAATGCTGCAGTTGACAGGAATCCAGCTCAGGACTGACTTTGTGTGATGCAAGCAGCACACAGCCAATATATGAATAGGTACAGGTTGTGTGGGTTGTCTGGCATCAACAATTTTACTATATTTATGTGAGTAGGAGTACAGTGTCAGTCTCTAGAGACCTAGGTTTTCAGTGAATGTGCTATGTGCTGTGTCCTAGCCAAAGCTAGAGTGCACTGGGAACCTGTATGTCTGCCTACAGGGACATCATCATGGAGTTCCTCCTCCATGTCCTCCTGTGACTGTGGCTGTGGTGACATAGGCACTGCTTGGGGGCTGTGTATCCCTTCCCTTTGCTGATCCTGCTGCAGCTTTTTCCACAGGATCATACTGTGTAGCATGACAGATACTATGAACATATGGGCACATGTGGCTGGAAAGTACTGCAGGGCTCCACCACATATACTGAGGCAACAAAACCGTAACTTCAGAAGCCCAAACCACACTCTATGATTTTCCTAGTTTGTGTGCGTGCCAAATTATGGCATTCTTCAGTAGGTGTGTGTGTACTTCTGATGGGTGTCATCATCCATGGTTCCAGTGCATAGCCAGCATCCCCCAGTGAATGGCCATGTGGTATGTCCCCCCTAGCAAACATCAACATCTGGTGCAGCTGTGATGCATGCCAGATATGCGAGTCATGATAATGGCCAGGACTGCAAGCACACACATTCATGATAATGCCCTGGGCATTGCACATGACCTGGCAGTTGATGGAGTGGTACTCCTTATGGTTGACATAGATTCTGCCCTCCTCAGTGGGTGTTAACTTGATGTGTACATGAGTGCAATCTATGGCACCCAGTACCTCAGGGTAGTGTGCTACATGGTAGAAGTGTTGCATATTGCTGGCCCTCACCTCAGGGATGAGGGGAAAATAAATGTGCTCACTGGCATGAGGTAGAATGAGACCCCCATCATGTTGCCATTTGGTCTTTGGAAAGTACCTATAGCTAGTATCCTAAGGGCTACACATACATTTCTTTCCACTGGGATGAGTCCCCTCTTTTGGCTCTGGGTCTGAGTTGAGGGCAGCAGAGCTCCGTGAGTCCTAGTAGTATGTCCCTGTCCACCCTGTAGCACTCTACAATCTCCAGCTCATGTAGCTCCTGGAAGGATACCCTGGGTCTGAACACTCTTCTCCTTCTCTGTCTAGGCCTATTGTCAACAGTAGCAGCTTTGATTTCAGCATCTATCACGTACAGATGTAGCAGACCTGCAGCAGCCTCTAGCATTCCCTCAGTTAAAATTCCCAAGTTTGTACTCCAGTGCTGCAGAGTATGGGGGAAAATCAGATTGTAGGGTGCGTGCATACATTATAGTACTCTGCTGTAAGTGCTGGCTGTGTCATTAGCTACCTATGATGCATTCCACCTGCCTAGTATATCATTAATATCATTTAATGGCCATAGTTTAAGTTAAACAGAGGTCAAAACTAATTAATATGTCACTGGGTTTTAGATATAATCAGCACTGCAGTGCACCACACAAACAAATGCCCAGTAGGTAAACAAAGCTTAGCAGTCAGTGTACACACTCCAACAGACTTCCATGCTCAGCATGGTGGTACTCCGCACAAACACACCGAAACTCACTCCTCTTGGCTAAACAAAGCTTAGAAGTGAGTGCACCCCTCCCCACAGGATGTAATCAGCACTGGGTCATGCAGAGCAACACAAACAGTCTGAAATAACCTTAGAATTCATTGGACACACCATCCTGTGATGTCAGCTATCTCCTCTGTAAACAACAACATGGTTCTCTGCCTAAATGAAGGGGATATGCAGACACGATTACCCCTTTTTGCTATTCAGCAACTACACCTCATTTGCACAGGGATCCGTGCTCACAGCCTGGAAACTACATACTTCAAAGCCCTATCACGTTAGCAGCAGTACCAATGCACCATTGCAGGTACTCCATGCAGGGTCCTGTAATACATTACTGTCACATAATATTAGTTTTGTTTTTACCACTTTTTTTAATTTTTGTATAAAGCATGTTTGTGCACTGAAACGTGCCACCTAAACATGCTCAGATTATTAAAAAAATTTAAATTTAACTTATTTCCTTTAATTTGTCAGATACACAGAGGATAGTTTCACTCATATCTAAGCATGCTATGACATTTCTGCCTTTCTATCTACATTTTTACAACCCCTTTTGTCTGTCTATAGTCCTGTACATGTAATTTTTCCAAGTACACTACTGACACTGACACAGGGTTTGCAGAGCTGCCTATCTACTTGCTGGATCACTCTTCCTACCTCATTGCATGAAATTCACCTGCTTATGAGGTGATTTGCAGGCCATGGAAGTTTCCGTGCTTGCATGCTCATGCGCACCGCTCAGCAGTACTTACTGAATCTCAAAATGTTCGCGGTCATGTTAGCAGCGAGCTGAGATGCCTACATGGGGAAAAAAATGTGTAGGCTTTATTAAATTTCCCCCACTGTCAATAAAGGTAGAGATAATGGCAAACTATCTCTTCCTTATTTCAGTACTGGTCTAAAGCCTTAGACACAGTTTGTCATTGCAAACTTTTACTTCAAATGTCATCACTAGGTCTCTCTCAGCCCACCCTTCTGTGGTTCAGAAACTACCGGTCCAATAGGTATCAGTAAAATGGCACTCCATGCTCACTCCTTACTTTCCAGTTACCACCAGTGTACCACCAGGCTCTACCCTTGCTTTCTCCTCTTTAATATTTTGACCAACACCCTCTATTCTTCCACACAGCAGGCCACTCTAATACAATACACAGAGGATTCCACTCTCATTTGCACATTTGACAACATGGTACACCTCCAAAAAATTACTCAGAAAGCTTTAACTACATCCACTATAACATGGTTTCATAACTCACAACTCAAAAATCCCTCTCTCATGAAAAAACAAAATTTAAAGTCCTCTCTCTTGATAATACAACCACTGAAGTCACTTCTCATAGCAAACTATTAGGGGTGATCGTAGATGATAATCTTCCATTTGAACTGCATATACAAAATTGCATAAGAAAAACTCATCAAAATCTAGGGATGCTTTACAGAGCCAAAAATGTTCTCACTGATGCAACTAAACTACACTGGCCACTACTTATCTGCTCCCCAGTCTTTTTATGGTGTTCCCAACCTTAGTAACCTCTGGGCTTCACAAAAAATTAAAACTTGAATAATGTTATTACGAAGTTGCTAAATTGGCAGCACATAACCCTTTCAGAACCCACCACTGTATAGCACTGTAAAGCCTAAATTGGTTAGAACTGCCACATAAACTAACATATACACAACCTCTTGTTACCTATAAATTATCCAGCATCCATCTGCCTGACCAGCACTAAAGAAACATTCTACACAACTATGTTCCTAGTCGATCATTGTGATCCAATGAACAAAAACTTGTGTCTGTCTACAAACCTACCAAATCTGCGGGGCATTGTCTGTATTTGTAGAAGGTTGTTATGCTTGGAACTCATTACCTCTTAAGGGAAGTGGTAGGCAATGGACAAGTAAACCAATTTGTATTCTACTTTATCCCATACCACACTTCTAGCATATACACACTGATGTCACATTAGCTGCACCCCTACATAAACTCATTAAAATAGCATACATCAGTAACTGTAACATCATATATAAAAGAACTGTGCACTATATTAATCTTAATTGGAAACTATCCAAAAAACAACGTTGAGACAGCGGCAATCACAGTTCTTGTGTTCTGTTCAATAATCACGCAATGTGGAGTAAATCTTATTGACAGTGCCGCATTCGGCTTTTCAGAGAATTTCGGTTAAAATACCAGTTAAAGAAACAATGTTCAAATTTAGCCTGTAACATTGTCAATCAATCCAGTGTTAGTAACCAACCATAACTCGCCGCTTCATCAGACAAACAGTTTGTCTGATGAAGCGGCAGTTACATGTCGTGAAAGCGCTTACAATAAACTGTGGATTTACTACTTGACCGAATGGTTTTTTGAACATTACTTCGATTGCAAGACTAGAACAACTTTGAACATTTGTTTCTTGGTACAGCAGAATTGTTTTTTCGTTGATTTAGTGCGTGGTTCTTCTGAAGAAGCCGAATGGCGAAAGCGCTCACTGTCAATAAAGGATTTTACTCCACATTGCTTTTTTAGCGTGGTGATTATTACGTTTGAACAGAAAGGACTTTAAAGAACTGTGATTGTGCCGCTGTACACCAGCATACGTTGTTTTTTGGATATTACTCATTTATCTCAGCTGGTGTTTCACCCCATGTCCTGGAGTGATTTTTGACTTTACTTAATTGGAAACTATAGTCTGTCATAACAATCATTGGTATAACAAGCCACTGCTGAGATGTATCTCTCTGGACTACATGAAGACATAACTGAGCTCTCGGGCTCTGTGTCTCATGCAGGTTTGTCCCTAGCCTTAAACAACATTTTACCTTCACCTAGGATGATGTCTCAATACAAACAGAAAATGACTGACTTCAATAATTGGCTTAGTTTCTGGTGTCATTCTAAGGGGTTCCACTATCTGTCAGCCTGTGATGACATGATCAACAGACCTGGATACTTTGCCAAAGATGGTCTTCATCTGTCACCCCTCGGATTTCGGCTATTGGCTAAGGCTCTTGCCACCCCTATAGAGCCTTTATTAGGCAGTATCTCAAGGGCAAAATTCCTGAAGTAAAAACTCTATAACCTCAAGGTTGTGCTGCTAAATGCTAGGAATCTTAACATGAAACAGCACTCGCTGAAAGCATTCCTAACCTTGGAAGATGCAAACATTTGTGCAGTCAAGGACACCTGTTTCAAGACTGTAGAAAGCACCCCACCCACACCAGCTTGCACCTCCTTCCACACTTTCACACCACAAACTGAAGGTGTGAAAACTAAAAGAGGCGGTATATCAATATTCATTAAATGTAAATACACCTCCAGATTGGTTAAAAAGTATGATTCCCTGGAGATACTTCTGGTGCAATTAACTGTTGGTAGGACAGTTATTCAAGTCATTGCAAGCTACAGGATCTCCTCCATGAATCAGGACACGCACTCTGCCTATTTAGATCTACTTGAGTCTATCAAGATACATCTGAACACCATGGTTTAGGGATACTTTAACTACCCATCCATTGACTGGGTAAATTACTCATGCTCAAACTCACTAGCCCAAAGGTTCTTCAACTTAGTTAACTCCAGTACCCTGGACCAACTTGTTGACAACCCTACAATGGGTGCCAATATCCTGGATCTAGTGCTTACCAATATGGGGGACCACTGTAGCACCCCCACTGTGAGGTCTTCCCTGGTGAGATCTGACCACAAATCAGTCTCATTTGAAGTAACTATCACACCTGACCCCCCCCAGCAGCAACTAAACTACAAAACTTCTCCAAAGCAGACTATAATCTCTTACAGGGTGGTATAAATAGCACCACTGCACCTCCCCCGCAAAATGGAACTGGTAAACTATTCCAAGTTGTATACCAGTGCTTTATACAAACTTCTGTATAACGGCATTGACTCAGCCATTCCTGACAGGACTAAAACAAGCTCCTTAAGGAAGAGCAAACCTGCCTGGTGGACAACTTTACAATAAGAGGAAGAAATTGCTGTCTAAGTGTAAGAGGGTGTGAGCCCTAAACTGTAAACACTTCCTCCTCAGCTTAAACAAGCAAATAACACTTCTTGTGAAGGCCTCCAAGGTAAAGTATGAATCCAAATTAGCTTCCTCAACTAAGGACAACCATAAAACATTCTTTACTTACATCTGGAATCAAAAATGAATGGTCCCGATTTGTGCTGAACTGGTAGTTAATGATATCACACGTACTGAGCCTGTGGACATAGCTAACCTGTTGGCCGACAGGTTCTGTGAAAACCTCACTCCCCTGTCCCCTCCACCTGTACCCCATGACATCTCTAGCACCTGTTCCCTACCTTGTGTCTCTAAAGAGCAGGTTGCAAATGCCCTCTCTAAGACCAAAAATGCAGCATCTATGAGGCCTAATAACATCCCGGCTGTGCCCTACATGGGCTCCAACAAGAATTAATAACATCATTGGGTACTCTTTTCAATCATAATCTAAGTACTGTCATCATCCCAGCTGAATGGAAAATGTCCAGTTTTATTCCCTTGCACAAAGATGGTGCTTCCACTGACCACAGGAATTATAAACCTATTAGCCTGACTAGCCTTATCTGCAAAGCCATGGAGCAAATCATCATGGACTTTATCAATAAAGATAACCTCAAAACACCTGACTCTACTCACTTTTGATTTGTCACAGGGTGATCATGCCTATTAAACCTGGTTGACTTCTTCCAGAAAGTCACCAAGGCCATGGACAAAGGGAAATCTGTGCATACAGTCTACCTAGACTTAGCCAAGGCATTTGACACTATCCCCCAACCAGGCATCATTGACAAACTCACCTTGCTAGATATCAACCCTTATATTGTTAGATGGGATATTAACTGGCTCACTGATAGAACCCATATAGTCAAAATAGGGGAACTCATCTCCAACAGCAGCCCTGTAACCAGTGGTGTTCCAGAGGGCTCAGTCCAGGGACCTCTACTGTTTGGAATCTATTTCTCCAAAGTACAGGCAAAAACTAAAGCTCTGTGGTTGACAAAGGTTGCTGATGACTGCAAACTGGGAGCAGTCATAGAATCTCCAAATTATGTCAACATCCTACAAGAGGGTCTTACACAAACAAATGATTGGTGCCAAAGTCATGGCCTTAAACTCAACGCAAAAAAAATGTATTATCATCCCTTTTGGTAAGACAGATGTTCCTGCTAACTACCACATCAATAGCAACACCTTAAGTATGCACTCAGTTTTGAGAGACCTGGGCACACAGGTTGAAAGCAAACTTACCTTTGACCACCATGTCTCCACAGTGTTAAGAAGAGAGTTCTAGATTGCTCATCTCATAAGTAAGGGCAATGCCTCCAGAAAAAAAAGTTATAACCTCTTTGTACACTTCTGTCATCAGGCCAACAATTGAGTACAACACCCCTTTTGGTAAGTACCTTTCCAAGCACCTGTAGCAATTACAGAGAACACAAAGGTTCCTCACAAGGAAAACTCAATGTCTTCAACATCTGTTCTATGTGGATCAACTGAACTCACTGTTACTTTGTACTGTTTCATACAGACTACTGAGAGACGATCTCTTCCTTGCATGCAAGGCAATCTCTGACCATGCTTTATTGGAAATGTTGCATATCTGTAAGTCAAATGGTGCATGGGCTATTCATTCTAAAGACCTTAACCTAGTATGTGACATTAATAGAACCTGCTGGAGGGACAAATTTGTCTCCCAGAGGTTACCACACCTATGGAACAGACTCTCACTTCATGTCAAACAGAGCACCTCATTGGCCCTCTTCAATCGGAGTCTGGACGATTGGATGGGTAACCGTAAATTCACACCAGGTGTTCCACCTTTGTCGCTCTTGGAGCTTAGCTGCACATGTTTGCACGGCACACTGCCATGTTGAGTGTGGAAACGTGAGGAGTGAGTGCACTTCCATCTAAGCTTTGTTTACCTACACGGTGTGTGTTTCTGCATATTTGCATGGCGCACTATTATGCTGAGCGTGGAAGTTTAGGGAGGTGTGCACTGACTGCTAAACAGTGTTTGCTTATGGGGCGCACATTTGTGTAGTGCACCACAGAGCTCAGAGTATCGAAAAGGCTGATGATGTATTAATTAGTGTTGTTTCTTTCTCAACTTAAACTAGGGACAATAAATGATTTCAATGGTATATTAGCCAGGTGCAATGCATCATAGATAGCAAATCATGCAGGCAGCACCTACAGCAGAGCACTATAAAGTATGCATACAGCCTACAATTTGATTTTCCACCCATACTCTCCACCATTTGAGTATAGATTTGGGAATTTTAACTGAAAGAATGCTAGGGGCTGCTGCAGGTCTGCTACATTTGTATGTGTTAGATGCTGAAGTCAATGACTGCTGCTGCATTTGCTGCTGCTGTTGCTGCTGCTACTGCTGCTGCTGAAATAGGCCTAGACAGAGAGGAAAAAAGAGTGTTCAGGCCCAGGGTAAGCTTGCAGGAGCTACATGTGCTGGAGATTGTAGAGCTCTACAGGATGGACAAGGACATACTACAAGAACTCACTGAGCTCTGCCACCCTCAACTCAGGCCCAGAGCCAACAGAGGGGAACCCATCCCAGTGGAAACAAAGGAATGTGTAGCCCTTAGTATAATAGCCACAGGTACCTTCCAAAGACCAACTGGGAACATGATGGGGGTCTCACAGGCATCAGAATCCAGGGCACTCCACCATTTCCTGGATGCCATGCTACCACATGCCAGTGAGAACATATATTTTCCCCTCATCCCACAGGTGAGGACCAGTAATATACAACACTTCTACCATGTAGCACACTACCCTGAGGTACTGCGTGCCATAGACTGCATTCATGTACACATCAAGGCACCACCCATTGAGGAGGGTAAAATTTATATCAACCACAAGGGGTACCACTCCATCAACTGCCAGGTCATGTGCAATGCCCAGGGCATCATCATGAATGTGTGTGCTGGCAGCTCTGGCAGCTATCACGACTCTCATATCTTGCACACATCACAGCTGTACCAGTTGTTTGCTAAGGGAGACATCCCACATGGCCAATTAGTGTGGGATGCTGGCAACGCACTGGAACTGTGGATGATGACACTCATCAGAAGTACACACACACACCCATGGAAGCATGCCATAATGAGGCACACACACACAACCTAGGAACATCACAGAGCATGTGCTTGGGTTGTTAAAGTCATGGTTCCGGTGCCATGATATATCTGGTGGAGCCTTGCAGTACTCTCCAGCCACATGTGCACATATGTTCTCAGTATGTGCCATGCTACACAATATGATCCTGAAAAAGCAAGTGCGGCAGGATCAGCACAGGGAAGGGATACACAGCCCCCCATGAGTGCCTAGGTCACCACAGCTACACTCACAGGAGAACTCAGAGGAGGAACCCCCTGATGATGTCCCTGTAGGCAGATGTAAGCATGCCCAGTATGCCCTGGCATTGACTAAGAGACAATGCATAGCATATTCAATGACAACCTAAGGCCCCAGGGACTAACACCTTACTCCCACTCACATACATATAATAAAATAGCTGATGTCTGGCAACCCACACAACCTGTACCTCTCCATTTATTGGCTGTGTACCACTTGCATCACACAGAGTCAGCCCTGAACTACAGTTCTGTCAACTGCTGCATTCTCAAGGTAAGTCTCTAACCCACACACTAATGTAAGCATTACTATAATAAGGTATCTTATGTATGGACCTGCTGCTGTCATGCAAGAAAATATAGTGAGCTACTTGGTCAGAGTTAACATCCACTTGGGACAACTGATACTCAGTCCAATAGTATGTGTTCCTTAATTTTCACTAGGCCTCATGGCTGGAATATTCATGACATCAGGCACGGGAGATGCTAAACAGTGGTACACATAATATTTGGACTATTGTCTAGCCAAGCTGATCATGTGCTGTTGTTCCCCCACCCCCAACACAGCAGTGTATCCATATAACCACTTTAGCAGAATATCAACTATGGTATATCAGTGGATCAGGCAATCTCGGGGCTATAACATAGATAGTGCTCACACACTGTATGTCTCTCTTCACACAGGATAACAATGTACATATGTATGCTGTTGAATGTGTAATGGATGACCTTTCTTTGTCTAGTGATCTGTGTGGCTCAGTGGACTAAGGAAGCTAGCACGGGTGATGGTATTGATGGTTCTAATCTGGAATTGCACACATCATTTGCATGTGAGGTGTATGTTGGTGTTTTCACAGAATGTCATACCTCTCAACCTCTTAGTGCAAGAAATCTGGGCAAAGCCAGAAATATTGGGGGTACAAAGGCCCAAACATAAGGACAGAGTTTAAATATTAGTCACATAAACCTTGCTGGAAGTAAAGGTGTTGCAGTAGTACAATACATTCCGATAGATATAAAGTCTGACACACAATTGTTTGTCTGTAGTTAGTAGAATGTATTGATATCAACATTCAGTAAAGCACCAGAAATTCACAAATACATGAGGAAAAGACCAAACATATGAGGCAAAACTCTGGACATTCTGTGAAAATCAGGACAGTTAAGAGGTATCCAGACTGTTAGTCTGTTGGTGGTGTAACATTACCAACCCCAGTCACATATTTAGTACAGCAGACAGCTGGGGGAATGCTGTGGACATTTTGAGTGAAGTGCAGTACTGCAGAAACAGGGATGGATGTTACTGTCTGTAATATACAAAATCCCTGACTGGAATACAGGTAGGGTGGCCTGGAGTCACATTATGAGTACTGACAGTCCCACTGGGCATGCCCATACACTTAGTAATAAATGATCGCAATTCTGTTGGCCCTTCATTGAAATTACCTATTATGTGTAAATGTCTATACATACAGAAATGTACGTATACATATATACATATCCATCTGTCAGTATCTGTCTCTCACATGCATAATATATCTATCGCTATGTAGTGTCAAATAGATATATATAGCTATATATATTAAAATGATACATAGACTCTCCCATATATCTAAAGAACACATACATATCATACACTCACACACACACACACACACACACACACACACACACACACACACACACACACACACACACACACACACACACAGCTACATTTATATATACATCCATATTAAATACAGAAATATGTGTGTGGATGTCTGCATTGTCTGACATACCCTAATAATGGGATGTAAACTGCATTATCACACAGCCAAAATCAAAGGACCCAAAGTAAAGGGTGCAACAGTACATAATCCAGTTACCTACAGACTCCTATGCCTGCTGGATGTCGCCACGGACAGAGACACAGGTAAGCAGGTGGTGTAATGTATACTGGTGTCAATGCACGTATGGACAGGGCACATTGTCCATGCCCTCAGTGTCACCCAATTGAACTGTAAGCAGCTACATATGGCCATACAGGTAACTGTTCACACATAGATAGGATAACATCAGTTATCTCACTGCTAGGATACTAGATGCAGATAACAGTCTGAATCTATATCACTCTGCATACCACAGATGCTGTTCACACAAGCTTAGTTTGTGTAATGCACAAGTACTGTGTCTGCAATCACATATACAACAAACTGAACCTATGGTGCATGTGATAAGTGATGTGATCTATAGTGTATAAGCCTAGATAGGTAGGAATTCTAATCTCACTGCAGCCCACTTGATTTAAACATGTGTGTGTGGGCTATCCACCTCCAATGGTTATGTACATTTTGGGGCTAGAAACTTGCTTCTGGCTTCTACACAGCCCTATTCTACAAGGCCTGATGATATCAGTCACCTAAAGACTACCAGCTGACAGTATAATAGACCTGTGGTATGTGCAATAAATACTGTGATCTATAGTGTGTAATACCAGATAGGTAGAGGTTGTAATCTCACTTCAGGCTATTTGGTGTGTTTGTGTGTGTGTGTGTGTGTGTGTGTGTGTGTGTGTGTGTGTGTGTGTGTGTGTGTGTGTGTGTGTGAGTGTGTGTGTTTATACCCCTGCAGAACAACTGTCATGGGCTATCCACCTGTCCATACTGCCCTATGTAATGTGAAAAAGAAGATTAGTAAAGCAGAAGTTAAAGAAATAGAAGTTGAAGGTATGGAGTGCCTGTGAAGTGAAAGATTTAATGTAGAAGGTCTAACACAAACTACATCACAAAATGATGGAGTGAGTCCCCAGAACAAGGAAAAGCAAGGAGATCAGGAGACATGTGGAGAAAAAATATGGACATGGTAAAGGAAAACAGATTTAATATGGTGTAATATTTATGCAAAGGAGAAAGCAAAACTAACCAATACAAAAAGATCAGCACCAAAGAAATTTGAAGAGAAATACATGCAAAGGAATCCAGATATGGAAAACTTTACAATACAAAAAATAAGTCTAAGAGGAAATGTAGAAAAAGAGATTTGTAATGGAGAAGTCAAAGAAATAGAAATTGAGGTTATGGAGCAGCTGCAAAGAGAAAGATTCAGTGTAGAAAAGTGAATGCAGAAAGCACCACAACAGGATAGAGCAATGGATATCCAAATTAAGGGGAAACCAGTGGAACAGGAAGCAATTAATATTTTAGAGCCTTCCACAGGAAACCAGTATAAATATTCACTTGAAGCTATACAGCAAGGAAAGAAACAGGAAACTGTGGAAACTGATGTAGTTAATGTTGAGCAGTGATAGGCCAGTGAGTTCCCATATGACACAGCAACAGATAACACAGGATGAAATTGAAGCGAATGTGCCACAGGAAGATGCTATAGAACATTCTACAGAATGCCCGCAGGAAATGGAAAACAAGAGGATGTGCCCTGAGTTTGGAAGAAAATGAGCTAAGAGAAGAGTTGCTTGATTTAATGGATATGGATAAGTATATTAAGATCAATGAGAGAAATAGACTACAGAAGGTCAATAAAACCCAAAAAGTAAGCAGTCTGATAAAACCAATGATTGTAGTAATTAGGACTGTCCATAGAGATATGATATAGAGATGTGATATAACATATCATACTAATGTGCTGCTAAATTAATAACTGATAAAGTTCTACCACAAGATCACAGGGTAGTGAGGGGAAAGGAGGGGGAGAAATCATATACCATAATGGAAGTATCAAAAAGAGAAAACGATAAAGCAATTAAGACAAGAAGTGTAGCTGTTAGAAGATTACAGAAGAGGGAATAGATCAACAAAAATACTATGAAAGATAGGTGTGATTACAGCAATGCACAGTATTAAAACAGGCCAGGATCTATCATGCATTATCGCAAATAACAAATTAAAAAATTTCAGCACAGGCAGAAAAACTTAGAGGATATACAGATAAATATAAGGGAAAAGTACAAAATAACAATTTATTGATGACCCAAAAAAGTTTTATAGAGAACTGGGAAATAAGGTAAAAGGAATTGAAAGACAGCCAAAAAGAGGAAGTAGATACATTTTGGAGAAGTATCTATGAAGATGCTGTGGCACATAACACAGATGCTAAATGGATAGAAGAAGTAAAAGAAAGAATAAGAAATTTAAAGGTACAGGATATTAAATGGGATGACATAACAGCCAGAGAGATTGAAACAAATTTAAGAAAAGCATCTAACTGGAAAACCCCAGGCCCAGATGCAGTACCAAACTTTTGGTTAAAAGTATTAACATCTTTGCACGTGGATTTTGCCATGAGTAAGAACTATTTATATGCACACCCCAAACAGACACCACACTGGCTAACAACAAAACAATGTTCTTACTTAAGAGTGAACCTGCAAGCTACACTGAAAATTATAGACCAATAACTTGCCTTCCGACGACATATAAACTATACATGGGAATTGACACCAACAGAGTTTATAGTCATTTAGAAGAAAACTCAATTATGGCAGTAGAACAAAAGGGTAATAAAAGAAAGTCATATGGAACAAAGGATAATTTGTTGTTAAATAAAGTTATAGTTGAGAACTGTTAAAAAGGGGAGAATCTAAGTATGGCATGGATTAACTACAAAAAAGCATTTGATAGTATCCCACATTCATGGATAACAGAGTGCTTAAAAATGTATAAGATACACCCTACACTGACTGAATACATTACAGTAACCATAAAACAATGGCAGACCACTTTGCAATTAAGCCATGATAAAGGACAGATTATTATCCCCAGGATAAAAATTCAAAGGGGGATATTCCAGGGGGTCTATATTAAAATCTTGAAGAGGCATTTCAGCAAATGCCTCTTTATTGACACATACTGAATGAATGCACTAAACTATGATTGTTCAGAACAGAGATTTCTTTCCTTGGGAAAGAAATTGTTTGCCTTCAAACCACAAACACACCACTTCAAAGAAAACAAAGTGGGCCCCCCCCAATGTGGGGGCTGTGTCCCCCACACTCCCCCCAACTAAATATACCAACTCTGAGATTACACTACAGTGGATAAAATAGCAAACTAAAACAGATGACCAAGCAATTTCTTTCCCAGAGAAAAAAATTGCTGTTCTGAATGATCGCGATTTAGTGCATTCGTTCAGTATGTGACAATGAAGAAGCATTCGCTGAAATGCCTCTTCAAGATTCTGATATAGACCCTATTCCAGGGTGACTCTCTGCCACCATTGATATTCTGCCTTACCATTAATCCATTAAGCTGTTTACTTAACAGCTTAGGCCAGGGCTACAATTTGGATCCTAGAAAAACAACAGTCTAATGACGTCTCATCTTCTCTTTGTCAATGATTTAAAACTGTATAGCTCATCAGATGAGGAACTGAAAGCACATCTGCAGGTTGTCAAAACTTTTTCACATGAGATTAGAATGAGATTTGGTCTTGATAAATGTGCAAAAGCAACCTTTAAAGCAGGAAAACTGCAGCATCTGGAAAACATCAGTTTGGGACAAGAATGTGATATAAAATAACTTGAGCAAGAGGAAGTGTATAAATACTTGGACATTGATGAAGTATCAGCAATACAATATGAACAAATGCAAATAAAACTCAGTAAGGAATACTTTAGAAGACTTAAATTAATCCTGAGAGCAGCACTGACATCTAAGAACAAAATCCAAGCTATAATTCAATTTGCTCTTCCTGTCCTAACATACAGTTTTGGAGTGATTGACTGGCCTCAGAAAGTGTTAGCTAGATTAGATATTAAAACAAGAAGAATACTTCATGCTCGCCAAATGATTTATAAAAATCAGTGTATACCAAGATTATATATTCTTCATTCTGAAGGATGGGCATCTTTGAAATTGATTACATATATAGATCTGCAATCATGGGACTCCACACATATTTACTGACCTCACAAGATCCAAATGTAGTGACATTTTTGAAACATGAGAATAAATCTAAGATGACTTCTCTGCTTAATTTAGCAGAAGCATATCAATGTCAAGCAGGAATGGAAATCAGACCAGAGGTAGATAAAAACCAGGTAGCAACTGAATATGCCAAAAAAACAAAAGAAAGAATATAAGGTAAAGGACCAGATGAGAAGGCAAGAAATGTGGAAAAAACATAAATATAGTTGCAAGTATAGAAAACTTCTGGAAGAGCCTCATGTTGATCAAGAATGAATGCAGGAATGGTTAAGGAGAGGCGAATTCAAACCAAGAAATGAAAGTTTAATATTGGCAGCCCGACACAGTGGGCTACGTACATGCTGGTTTACAAAGTCCATCGAACATGTGGGAGAAACAGACAAATGTAGGTTTTGTAAAACCAAATTACAAACAGTCACACACCTTGTTGCTGGTTACTGAAAGGCGTAATAACGTTGCCAGACTGTTGCACTGGGGATTATGCAAAGTGGCTGAAAAACACTGGAAACATGAGCCACAAAGCATCATAGAAAATGATGAAGTTTATATCATATGGGATCACCAGTTCCAACATTTCAAAAGATAGATGCTAGAAAACCAGATATAGTGGTCTAAGAAAAGGAGACAAAAGTAGCTTTGATCATTGAAATGACCACACCCAATGACTATAGTGTCTTGTGTACAGAGAGATACAAAGTCATAAAATACCAGGCTGTGCAGGCAGAAGCAAGAGCAATGTGGAAGAAAGATACTCAGACAGTTCCAATAGTAGTTGGAGAAATGGGTCTTTTAAAAAAGAATTTACAATCATATTTAGATATGTTACCAATCCATGTAACCCCATACAAATTGCAGAAGGATTCATTACTGGGCACATTGCAGTTGCTGTAAAGAGCACTTTTGGCTGACATCAAAGACTGAAACAATACTAATTTCATGAACTTTAATCATACTTTGACTTAGGAATTGGGTCCATTCCTGTCATGGTATTAGAAACCCAAAAGAGTTGGAGAAATTAGAAAAGACAGAGACCTATTCTACAAGGCCTGATGATGTCAGCCACCTTAAGACTACCAGCTAACAATGTATTAACAAGACTTAAGCTGTGGTGCATGCAATAAGTAGTGTGATCTGTAGTGTATAAGCCTAGATAGGTAAGGGTTCTAATCTCACTGCAGACAACATGGTGTGTGTATATTCATATGAAAACCTTTGTAAAGTAGACATAGTTAGGGTTTTGCATCATTTTATTTTGTAGCAGGTGATGTGCCCCCCAAATGACTGACCACAGCAAGGCTTGCTGATATCAAAAAACATTATATGTTCTAAACTGATAATACTAGCAGACATGAGTTGCACTGTGTGCATCGGGTACTATGATCTGTAATTTGTACCAGTACATAGGTAAATGTTCTAATCTACTTACAAAAAACTTTCAGTATGTGTGTGCCTTGGCATGACCTGTATGCAGTGAGTGGAAGTGGTGCTAGACTGAATGTGGTCATATTTGTGTGTGAGGCTATTACAGCAGTATACATCATGTTATGAGGCCATAGGACATGTGAATTTAACTAGTGTAATGGTCATACAGCCCTCACATCGACATCTGTATACCCCTCAGTATAGGACCAGGACATATTGCCTCAGTCCAAGAGGGACTCAGGCAGATGCCACGTGTTGAAATGACAGCCACTCAGCCAATCAAACCGATGGCATGTGCTGAGGTGCACTGAGGTGCTCTATACACCATTAGATAGAGTCTGTGTCCAGGGTGTGTTTATGTCTGCTAGACAAATTTCTCTGACAAACATATAGTACTAACATCACATAGTAGTTGAATGTCCTTACAATGAGTCATCCATCTACTATGCTCCCTACAGATAGGCAGCATGTGCACTCCAGCAAGGTCACACCTTACCCAGTAGCAGACCTTATCACAATTTATGAATGCATGAGTATGCTGATTACTGCCATTGTCCTTGGTAGACTGTCGTACAGGTGTGACCCTATGGAACCATGCACATATACTGCTGTACCATGCTGAAGTCATATTCCTGCTGTGCTGCCATGCCATGCTGTGCCACCTGACTGCCACTGTGTGTGCACTGGTTATCCTCTACCTGTCACTGTGTAACAATACTGCCAGTACAACATCTTACAACATAAGATCCACAAAAGTATGTTGGCTACTCATGACACATGCCAGCATACAGTATATGTTGGTGACCACTACAAGTGGCATTGAAAAGAATACTGCATTGCACAAGTACACTTCAAGTGGCATCACAGCAATGGTTATTCCGCTCCACAAAGTTGGAGCCACAACAGACCCCAGGAACTATCACCCTATAAGCCTGACTAGCTTGGTCTGCAAGGCTATGGAGCACATCATCATGGAACGCATTAACAGAGACATTGGGAACCTCCAAACACTAGACCCTACCCAGTTTGGCTTTGTTAAGGGAAGATCATGCCTCCTATACCTGGTGGACTTCTTTGAGACAGTTACCAAGGCTATAGATGAGGGAAAGGTGGCAGACACAGCCTACCTAGACTTCGCAAAGACCTTCAACACCATTCTCCATTCTGGTATTACAGACAGGCTCACCAGTCTGAACATAAACCCCTACATCACAAGATGGGTTGCCAACTGTCTCACGGACAGAACTCACATGGTGAGAGTTGTGGGAGCGAGGTCCGACTATAAACTGGTTACAAGTGGCATTCCCCAGGGCTCAGTCCTAGGACCCCTCCTGTTTGGCATATATTTTTCAGAGGTACAGGCAAGCACAGGAGGACTATGGCTGACCAAGTTCGTAGATGGCTACAAACTAGGGGCTATAATTGACGCTCCAGCTGACACAGACATCCTCCAAAAGGGTCTCACTGAGATGGATACCCGGTGTCAAAATCATGGCCTCAAGCTAAATGCCAAAAAGTGCATAGTCATCCCCTTTGGAAAAAACAAAGTGCCCACAAATTACCACATAGATGGTAGTCCACTAAATATGAAAGACATGATAAGGGATCTGGGGACCCAAGTAGATAGTAATCTCTCCTTTGATAATTACATTGCCAAAGTGGTTAGAAAATCCTTCTATGTGGCCCACCTAATCACAAAAGAGTTCGTATCCAGATCAAAAGAGGTCATTGTGCCCCTCCACTCATCACTCATCAGACCCATCATAGAGTACAATTCCCCATTTGGGATGTACCTTACAAGACACCTGCAACAACTGGAAAGACCACAGAAGTACCTCACCAAGAGGATCACTGGCCTAAAACAGATGCCCTATGCAGCTCAACTGAAGAAACTCCAGCTGTACTCGGTTACATACCCACTACTCAGAGGTGATCTCTGCCTGACATACAAGGCCATGTTCAACCCAGAATTGATGGACATGCTCCACCTAAAGGAATCCCTATCACTTCAAGCCACACGCTCTAGGGATCTAAACCTCACCACAGCAATAAATAGGATGTGCTGGAGGGATAGATTCCTGTCCCAGAGACTTCCCATGCTTTGGAACAAGATTCCAATCTACATTAGGCAGAGCTCCTCGCTAACACTCTTTAAGAGGAGCCTTGATGAGTGGATGGGAAACAAAATGTTTACCCTGGGGATCACTTATGTGGCTCTGCTGGACAGAGGCACAGGGAAATAATCTAAGGGGGTGGTGAAAGGCAATGCATTCTGGCTAGGCTTATAAATGCCTTCGGGCAGTTAGCCTTTTACCTACCTATGAAG
The DNA here is from genome assembly GCF_019279795.1 of Protopterus annectens. Lineage (NCBI taxonomy): Eukaryota > Metazoa > Chordata > Ceratodontiformes > Protopteridae > Protopterus > Protopterus annectens. The sequence continues at coordinate 1,341,296,961 of NC_056744.1, forward strand.
CTATAAACCTAAGTAATATAGTCACCCTGTGCATCAGACACATAGCTTCATTCCCCTGCATCAATGGGTAGGATAACAGGGGTGTGGCACAGGTGTCATAAGTTGCACAGAGTGATGTGTGGTGGTGCAGGAGGCCTAAGCTGGCCCAAATGGTTGACAGCATATGTGTGAGTCAGGTAGGGAGTGGGATAATGGACCACGGAAAGGGGCTGTTTGTGTCTGTAGGTGACCTGCGTGTGACAATGGTGTGTGAGTGTGTGCATGTACACAGTCAAGCTCAGTGCTACCCTTACAAGTGTGTATGTTGGACAGCTGTGGACCATACATGGTAGAGTTGACAGTTCGCCATCTCTGGCCCTGAACATGGGAACTTGCTCTGCCAGGAGTTGCACTGGCACCACCATGCCCGGAGTCATATGCAGTGCTAGTACCTAATGGTGACTACTGTCTGCTGGGACTGTGTCCCCCGCAGGACTGCCTGACCTATATCCACAGGTACAACATCCAACTCCAACCACATGTTCCAGCACAGAAAATGTGTGGTCCAAGCCAGACACTGTCTCAGCCCACTGTCTGCCCACTGCATCAGTGAACTGATCCAGGGTGTCCCCGGTTAGGTGGAGGCAGTCACAGATGTCAGACTGTGCTGAATCCATAACCCAAAACATATATCTGGTGTTCCATTCAGAACATGCCTGTGCCTCCATGATGGCCTAAAGCATGTGCCAAGCGGCCTGTAATGTGACACCTGCAGCAGTGGTAGACAGACAGCAGTCCTCCTACAAGCACCCCTATCAATCTGTCTGTGTGGGACCTCACCAGCTATCTGGCTATGGCCAGTGCCTACACTCACTGAAGCCATAGTTGTCACACTGGCCTGTTCAATGTCTCCACCCTCTGAATGTCCCATATATGAGGCCTGTGAGGACTGGGTATGTGTGGGTGCACTAACTGTGTGCAGTGACAATGAGGGCAGAAGAGGGATGTTAACTTCTGGGACAGATTCAGCTCCTGACAACCCCACCTGTGCTTCACTATGACCACCATCATCATCAGAGTCTGAAGAGACACTAACATCAGGTGGTGTGGGGGAGAGGCCGCAACCCCCCCAGTCACCTGTGGAAACCAAGACAAAAGCAGTACATCACTACCTGCACTATTGTGTATGGGAAATCCACAAAGAGTCATAATAATGAGGATCCACAACTGCATTTCCACTCTCACATCCACTCATCTCCACTTTCATGCACGGTGGACTTCCTCACAACAACATACACATTCGACTCAAGGCCTTTATAACAAGCACTTTGCCAGTACAATGTACCTTTTAGGTATGCAATATGACACTATATCTGATAAAATAGCAAAATAAACCTAGCACACCTACCTTAACAAATGTATATAAATACAAGTTTCAATGCCTAAGGTATGTACCATCGACCTTTTGGTATTTACAAAGCACATCAGATTAATTGCCTCATGTACACCAGGAGGCTTATTCCCTCTGAACTATAACTACAAAAATGTTTCTACTCATTCAGCTGCACTCCTGTGATTACCCACTCTAGGACACGTAGGTAACTGTTCCAGACTGGAACATACAAACATTCTACTCTGGTTATACACCACATTACCAGTACATAGGGAATTATCCTAGCCCTTATCCTTAATAGCATATTTAAGTTCCATAACAAAACAGTATCAAGCTTACCAGATGTAGGACCATGGCCTTGGACAACTCCTGACAGACCTGTAAAAAGGTGAGGATGAGGTAATTTCAGTACCACCACATGTTGCAGCACAACAAGGTAATACCTGCATATATCTCACATGAACGGTAGCTTCTGTGTTACTTGATGTGTTGCTGATATTCTGCACATGTGTGTACAACTAAGCTAAACACCCCGAACAGCAGATAGACCTGACACCCATGTAAAGGTATGTGCAGCCTGACAGAATGACTGCTACAGTATTACAATGGTGATCACAGTAAGCTTATCTGCTCACTCCTCTGCTGTGGACACTGTGGCACCCACTTCCATGATGTATGGTGTGATGGATGCCTGGGAGCTGTTGTGTGTCGCTAGGTTCACCAGGAATGCCTTAGTGGCCAGGAGTGGTTGCTCCATTGCAGGCCCTCTACCGGTGATTGCACGATCTCTGGCTATATCAGCTGCCCTTCATCGTGCAGCATTCACCATGTCTGTAGCTCGGTGTAGAACCTTCTCATATGTCCTGTCCTGGTGGCCCGTCTCATTTACATCCCAGAAAAAGTCTGCCTATTATGCAGCCTGCTGTTCCCTGTTATGCCTCCCCCTGGATAGGCGGATGTGATGATGCTGCCGTAGTCCTTGAAGCCTTTAGGGTGTAAGTTTTTAACTTGCATTTGTATTGGAAATACATGCTTGTCATTGTTCAGTGACTTTGTTTTTTGTTTTATTTCTAAGGTTATTTCAGATTGTTTGCATGGCGTGCTACAGTACTGAGCATGGAAGTCTGTGGGGTGTGTACACTGACTGCTAAGCTTTGTTCACCTATGGGACGTGCATCTGCATGGTGCACCACAGTGGTGATTTTATCTAAAACCTGGTGTCATATTAATTAGCCTTGACCTCTGTTTAACTTAAACTAGGGCCATTAAATGATGTTAATGATATACTAGGCACATGAAATGGACCTAATCACACAGTCAGCATCTACAGCAGAGCACTATAAAGTATGCATACAATCTACAATCTGATTTTTCCCCATACTCTGCACCATTGGAGTACAGACTTGGGAATTTTAACTGAGAGATTGCTAGGGGCTGCTGCAGGTCTGCTACATCTGTATGTGCTAGATGCTGAAGTCAATGCTGCTGCTGCTGCTGACAATAAGCCTAGACAGAGAAGGAAAAGAGGGTTCAGGCCCAGGGTACTATTCCAGAGGCTACATGAGCTGGAGATTATGGAGCACTACAGGGTAGACAAGGACATACTACAACAACTCACTGAGCTCTGCCGCCCTCAACTCAGACCCAAAGTCAACAGAAGGGAATCCATCCTAGTGGAAACAAAGGTATGTGTAGCCCTTAGGATACTAGCTGCAGGTACTTTTCAAAGACCAGCTGGGGATATGGTGGGGGTCTCACAGGCATCTGCTTCCAAGGTACTCCACCAGTTCCTGGATGCCATGCTACCACATACCAGCGAGTACATTTCTTTTCCCCTCACCCCTGCGGTGAGGCCTAGCAATATACAACACTTCTACCATGTAGCACATTACCCTGAGGTACTGGGTGCCATAGATTGCACTCATGTACACATCATGTCACCACCCAGTGAGGAGGGTAGAATCTACATCAACCGAAAGGGGTACCATTCCATCAACTGCCAGGTTGTGTGCAATGCCCAGGGCATTATTATGAATGTGTGTGCTAGCAGCTCTGGCTGTTATCATGACTCCCATATCTGGCATCACAGCTGTACCAGATGTTTGCTAGGAGGAACATCTCACAAGGCCATTTACTGGGGAATGCTAGTGATGCACTGGAACCGTGGTTGCTGACACCCATCAGAAATGCACACACACGCACTGAAGAGCACCATAATGAGGCACACACACAAACTTGGAACATCATAGAGCATGTGTTTGGGCTTCTGAAGACATGGTTTCAGTGCCTTGATATAGCCGGTGTATCCCTGCAGTAATCACCAACCGCATGTGCCCATATGTTCACAGTATGTGTCATGCTACACAATATGATCCTGTTGAAACAGCTGCAGCAAGATTAGCAAAGTGAAGGGATACACAGCCCCCCATAAATGCCTACATCACCACAGCCAGTCACAGGAGGACTCAGAGGAAGAGTATCCTGATTATGTTCTTGTAGGCAGACATAGGTGTGCCCAGTATGCCATGGCTTTGGCTAAGAGACAACACATTGCATATTCACTGACAACATAGGGCCCTAGGGACTGCAACCTTACTTTGACTCACATACATATAGTAACATTGTTGATGCCAGACATCCCACACAACCCATACCTATCCATGTGTTGGTTGCGTACTGTCTGAACCACACAGAGTCAGCCCTGAATTATAGTCCTGTCAACTGCTGCATTTGTAAGGTAAGTCTCTAATATACACACTACTTGTAAGGATTATTATAATATGCTATTGTATATAGGGATCTGCTGCAATTATGCAAGGAAATATAGTGGGCTATAAAGACAGAAGTAACATCCACATGGGACTACAGGTACCCAGTCCAATAGTATGTGCTCCCTAGTAATCACTAGGCCTCATGGTTGGAATATGCACTACATCAGACAAGGGAGTTGTTAAACAGTGGGGTCACAAGATATTTGAACTATCATAGCAGATCATGTGCTATTGTTCTCCCACACCCAACACAGCAATGTTCCCATATACTTACTTTAACAGTAAGTCAATAATGGTATATCAGCAGACCAGGCAATCTCAGGGCTGTAACACAAAAGCCAATCGCACTCTATCTGGCAGCCTGTGTGGCTCAGTGGACTAGGGAAGTTAGCATGAGTGATGGTGTTGATGCTTCTAATCTGGAAGTTGATACATCTGTTGCAAGTGAGGTATCATGTTGGTGTTTTCACAGATGTTTAGTCTGTGTGTGGTATAACATTATGAACCTCAGTCACACATTAAGTACAGCAGACAGCTGGGGGATGCTGTGGACAGTTAGAGTGGTGTGCAGTCCTGCAGAAACAGGGACAGACATCAATCTCTGTAACATACCTCTCAACCTCTTAGTGTAAGAAATCTGTTCAAAGCCAGACAAAATTGGGAGACAAAAGCCCACAAATAGCGGCATATGTTAAATACTGCTTTCATAAATGTAAACAGTTGCTAAAATAACAGAGGTTGTGTTTCAACTGACAATTTTCTGAAGGGTTTGAAGTCAGACACTCAAATATATGTCACTTTGTAGTGACTTCACTCCTAAGTTCATCCAATTGATTTGCCAGAAAACCACAAAGTTTATGAGGAACAGACCATGAGCCAAAACTCTGGACATTCTGTGAAACTCTGGACAGTTGAGAGGTATAGTCTGTAACACACAAAATCCTGGACTGGAGTACAGGTATGTGTGGCCTGGAGTTGCTGTATAAATACTGACAGTCACACTGGGCATGCCCAAACACTTAGTTAAAATGAGCATAATTCTATAAATGAGCATAATTCTGTAATTGTGTTGCAACCCAGCAGCAGACTGACCTGTTATGTATATCTCTCTCTATACATACAGAGATATATGTATACATATCCATCTGTCACTATCTTTCTCTTACATATATAGTATATCTAGCACTATTTAGAGTCAAATAGAAATATACTGATATATATATATATATATATATATATATATATATATATATATATAGCTATATATATATATCACTTTGATACATAGACTCTCCCCATATATCTATATAACACATATACATATTATAGACACAAACAGCTACATTTATATATACATCTCTGTTAATTACAGACATATGTGCATGGATGTCTGTATAGTCCTACATACCCTAACAATGGTGAGTAAGTCTGCACTATCATGCATCCATACCATTGCTCAAAGGATCCAAACTAAGGGTGCAACAGTACATAATCCAATTACCTACAGACTCCTGTGCCTACTGGATGTCCTCACACACAGAAAGGCACAGGTGAGCAGGTTGTGTAATGTATAATGCTGTCAATGCACGAATGATCAGGGCACATTGTACTTGTCCACAGGTTTGCCCATTTAACTGCAAGCAGCCACATATGGCCAGGCTGGTTAATGTACACACATAGCTATGATAATAAAAGTTATCCCACTGCTAGGATACTAGATGCAGATAACTGTGCAAAGCAATATCACTCTGCAGACCGCAGATGCTGCTCAACACAAGCCTAGTTTGTGTAATGCACAAGTACTATGCCTGCAGTTACATAGACAACTGGCTAAACCTGTGGTGTGTGCAGTAAGTACTGTGATCTACAGTGAATATTGCTAGATAGGTAGGGGTTCTAATCTCACTCCAGGCTACTTGGTGTGTGTGTGTGTGTGTGTGTGTGTGTGTGTGTGTGTGTGTGTGTGTGTGTGTGTGTGTGTATGCCCCTGCAAAACAACTGCCATGCCCTCATGAGCTATCCACCTGCAATGGTTATACACTTTTTGGCCCTATAACTTGCTGCTGGCTTCCACACTGCTGTCTTCTACAAGGCCTGATGATGTCATCTACTTTAAGTATACCAGTTGACAGTGTAGTATCTGGAGTTAAACCAAGGCACATGCAATTAATACTGTGATCTATAGTGTGTAAGACTAGATAGGTAGGGGTTCTAATCTCACTACAGGCTACTTGGTGCAAGTGTGTGTGTATACACTTGCAAAACAGCTGCCATGCCCTCATGACCTTTCCACCTCAATGGTTATGCACATTTTTACCCTGTAACTTGCTGTTGGCTTCCACACTGCCCTCATCTACAAGGCCTGATTATGTCATTCACCTTAAGACTACCAGCTGACAGCATAGTATCAGGACTTGAACCATGGCATGTGTGATTAACACTGTGATCGACAGTGTGCAAGACTAGATAGGTAGGGGTTCTAATTTCACTGCAGGCTACTTGATGTGTGTGTGTGTGTGTGTGTGTGTGTGTGTGTGTGTGTGTGTGTGTGTGTGTGTGTGTGTGCATGCGTGTGCGTGTGCGTGTGTATACCTTTCCAAAACAATTGCCATGATTTCATAAGATGTCCACCTGCAATGGTTATGCAGCACTTTTTGCGTTCGTTGATGTGGTTCATTTTGCTTTGCCTTTACATGCTTGCTTGCTTTGTTGGTTTGGTTACTTTAATTGTTTGCTGCAACAAGAACACACTCTCCTGGGTAGCTATGCCTGCACTTTTTTAGTATATCCTGAACTGACAGTACTAGCAGATATGAGGTGAGTAGCGTGCATCACGTACTGTGATCTGTAGTGTGTACCATTACATAGGTAACTGTTTTCATCTACATATAGCCAACATGCACTACATGCGTGCCTTGGCGTGCCCTCACCACTGTCATTAGACATGGTGTTAGGCTCAATACAGCCATGGTTGTGTGTGAGCCTGGTAGAGCATTTTACATCATGTTATGGAACCATAGGATGCTTGAATGTCACCGGCATAATGGCACAACAGCCCTCACAATTATAGACATCTTTATACTTGTAGTTACAGGATCAGCACATATTGCCCCAGTCCATGAGGGACACAGGCTGATGCCCTGTGTTAAGATAGCGGCCACCCAGCCATTCATACAGATGGCATGTGGTAAGGTGCATTGAGGTACTCTGTGGCCATTAGGCATGGTTATATTTCTAGGGTGTGTTTACATCTGCTAGACAAATCTCTCCCACAAGCATGTAGTACCAACATCATTTACAAGGTTAATGCCCTTACAGTGGGTTATCCATCTACTATGTCTCCTACAGATAGGCAACATATGCAATAAAGCAGGGTCACATATTGCCCTGTATATAAGGCACAGATCACCTCTGCATAGTCTATATGCCACAGGTGACAATGACATTCATTGCATACTATCCCGATAGAATACAAACTGAAGACGTAAAGTGACCATGGAAGGGACCACTCTGTTGTGTGCAATTGCCAGTACTGCTTGGAAAGGTACATTACTAAATGGCCATTGCACTCAGATATTGGCATGCTGAGGTAAGAGTACTTGGAGGTTGCAAGTGTATCACGTACTGTGGCCTCAAGTATGTCATATGATTCTTGCTATACCATTGTAGAGACAGGATTATCTAAGGCACATTAGGTATAAACCTATGTGGCCAGGTCTATGTGCCCAGTTCATTCACCCCTGACTATGTGCATCACATGTTGTGAATGATGGGCTACTTACCAGGTACATAGGTCTAACTGATGGAACTGATACTGCATATATATTTGCACCTGGTTAATGACCATTGCAATGTCAACAGGCATGTGTTCACAATACCCTCTTGCAGGATAGTGACATACCACAAAGACTCTATGAGTACTCACACTTTGCAGACATCAGCCAACACTGTTAGCCACAGTCAGTCAGCAGTTGCATGTATTAGGTTGAGTGGATTCCAAGCAGAAGAGGACCCAGGACTCCACCCTGTTGAGCACTGCTGCTGACAGATCACCTATTGGAGGCGGATGTTCCTATGTTGCATATGTGCACCAGCAGTGGGCCACTTAGTGACCCCTACAATGATAGTATTGTGGATGCCTAAATGGGTGTTTTGTAAAGGTTGCCTGAACACGGAATACTGGTGGGGATCACCATCCTCCATTTTTGTCATACTCCATCTACCTACACCCTCTCTGCAGTCGCAACCAATAGCAGTGACCTCTGATTGAGTACATTAACAGGTGATTGTGACAGCTCCCAATATGCGGACTCCCACACAGAACCGACAGGTATCCAGCATAGACATAGTCAGTTTTACTTTGAGCTACTGACAAATGCTAACTGCCAACAGCTGCACAATACTATCCTGTGGGACAACATCTAGCCCTACAAAATATTGTAGTATCTAGACACCACCCACAGTTGAGCCATTACACATGGAGTTATGGACACATAGAGTAATGTAGCCTTTGACTCTTACTGGTCAGTAAGATGTGGGGATGCATTCACTGTTGCTGACAGGTTTGGGATGTAAATCCCAGACTGTCACTGCTATACTGAATGTGGCAGTCATCACAGCTATCATTGTGTGCAATGGCACCCTTGCTATGGCACTACACAGGCATATCATACAACTGTAACAGCCATACAGGTTCCATGGTGCACCAATACACAGTGTAGACAACATGTTCTATTGAGTCTGTGTCATGACCATCTGTCCCCTACATGCTTTGGAGGGGATGTGTCTGGTTCCATAAAGGGGGGGGTTGGATCCCACTGTGTACCTCCCACATATCCATGACAGAACTAGCACATGTCTCACCTGTTCTATATGCCTACAATGTCACTGTGGTATGCATAGTACATGCTGGAGAGACAGGTATGTAACACAAACAGTATACCCTACATGAAATAGGCCCCCTCATGCATGTGAAGCGCACATCTGCTGTGACACACATCATGTGCAAGTTACACTCTGGTATGCAGAGCACAACAAGCATAACTGGTGTTGGGAAACTGTCTGTACTGGACACAGGTTATTTGTAGATGGGTCATCACCATCACCATAGCTTGTAGATGTGTGTGCTCCCAAAACCCTGGTGTCATATATCAAGGGTAGTAGACCTGTTCACAGTTTAGGGATGCATGAGTATGCTGAATGCCACCATTGTCCTTGTTAGCCTGTTATACACATATGGACCTATACATCCATGCACTTATAGTGCTGTACCTAGCTGAAGACATATTTCTGATGTGCTGACATGCCATCCTGTGGTGCTTCATTGCTGCTGTGTATCTATAGATTATACTTATAAACATATACAAAACAAAGCTTTCAGACAACAGGTCCTTCCTCAGTGTTACAAAAGTTAAAAGGAACAGTCCTCTTTTAAATAATTTTAAAAAAGACATGTGACACGTTTTATTTTAAATTATTTAAAAAGAGGACTTTTTCTTTTAACTTTTGTAACTTTTGTAACATTGAGGAAGGATCTATTGTCTGAAAGCTTTGTTTTGTATGTGTTTATAAGTATTTTTATTAAAATGATTCAACGTTGTGGAGTGCGCCTTTTTTCTACGTCTTAGACTGTTTTTGCTTCACTTCACTTTTCCACTTTGCGCATCTTTTTACAAGTTATCCATAGATTATCCCAACAGACCCCTGAAACAGAAACATAAACTGGTTCATGACACACCTGTCATCATGTAAGTATACAGCCATTGCAGCATCATACAACATAATGTACACCAAAGTATGTGACGTACTTGTGACAAATGCTAGGAACAGTTTCTGTTGGTAACCACTACAAGTGGCATGACAAAACAATACTGCGTTACAAAAGTATATGTTAACTAATATAGTCACCATCTGCATCAGACACATAGCTTCATTTCCCTGGATCTATGGTGAGAATGACAGGGCTGTGACATAGGTATCATCATTTGCACAGGGTGTAGTTTGGGGGAGCAGGAGGCCTAGGCTGACCCAAATGGTTGACAGCATGTGTGTGAGTCAGGAAGGGAAGCAAATAAGATGGACCATGGAAAGGTGCCATGTGTGCCTATAGGTGACCTGCATTTGACAGTGGTGTGTGAGTGTGTGTGTGTGTGTGTGTGTGTGTGTGTACACAGTCAAGTCCAGTACTAGCCTTACGTTTGTGCATGTTCAACAGCTTTGCACTGTACATGTCAGAGTTGACAGTTCACATTCTCTGGCCCTAAACACGGGAATTGGCTCTGCCAGGAGTTGCTCTGGCACCTCCATGCCCAAGGTCAGAAGCAGTGCTAGTACCTGACAATGACTGCTGTCTGCTGGAACCGTGTCCCCCACAGGAATTCCCAGGACCAAAGCCCCATGACCTGCCATGTCATGGTGTGAACAGCACATCCCCCCTGTAGCTCCGGATGTACTGCCACTACGTTAGCATGATTGTGAACAGCTATGTGAAGCCTCAACAGATGGGGCTGCTAAGCTACGTCCATGAGTCCAACACTCAACTCCAACTACATCTTCCAGCACAGACAATGTGCAGCCGACCTTCTGTCCATTGCATCAGTCAACTTATTCAGGGTGTCCCTAATGTAATGGAGGCAGTCACAGATGTCTGACAGTGCTATATCTATAATCCTAAGCATATGTCTGGTGTTCCCTACAGAATGTGCCTGTGCTTCCATGACAGCCTGAAACATGTGCCAAATGACTCATGATGGACGGATAACAGTCCTCATACAAGCACCCCTGTCAGTTCGTCTGTGTGGGACCCCGCAAGCTCTCTGGCTATGCCCAGTGTCTACCCTCACTACACTCTCCTGTTCCATGTCCCCACCCTCTGACTGTCCAGTATCTGGGGACTCTGGGTACAGGGTATGTGTGGACATACTGACTGTATGCAAGTAAAAATTGAGGCAGAAGAGGGATGTCTACCTCTGGGATAGATTCAGCCCCCACACCCCCACCTGTGTGTAACTGTGGCCACTATCATTATCAGAGTCAAAAGAGACACTGATATTGGGCTGCGTAGGGGGCAGTGACCAACTCCCCTGGTCAACTGTAATAAGAAAGAAAAAAAGTGGTACATGAATACCTGCACTACTGTGTTCAAAAAATCCACCAATACTCATAATAACAAAGAGCCACAACTGGATTAGCAGTCAAATGTTTCCTCTCCACTTTTTTCCAAAATAGACTTCCTCAGAACAAAATACACATTTAACTCAAGACCTTTATAACAATCACCTCAAATAAATCAAGTAAAACATGACAAGTTCAATTTACCTTTTAATTAAATGATATAACATTATATTGTATCGACACATAAAAACCCAAAACACCTATCTTAACAAATATATTGAAATACACATTTTGCTGCCTAATTTAATGTCCTTTCAACCTTTTGAGTTTTAAAAGGTATTTGATAGTTAATGCCTCATTTAAACCAGGAGACTTATATTCTCTTAACTGTAACTACTGTGTTTCTATTTGTTCAACTACACTCCTTACCACCTTTAAGATACTTATGTACCTGTTCCAGAATGGAAAATAAAAATATTCCATCCTGTTTACACATGACATTATGTTGAAATAGGGCAATATTCTGTCCCTTAACTTTAATAGAATATAAATGTTCCTTAACAAAACAGTGTAACGCTTACCAGGAGCAGAGCCATGGCCATGGCCACTACCTGACAGACCTGTCAAAAGTTGAGGATGAGGTAATGCCAGTATGATTGCATGTGGCAGCACAACAAGGTAATACATCCATATATCTCACATTTACAGTACCTACTGTGTTACTTGCTGTATTGGTTTCTTTCTGAGCACGAGAGTACAACTGAGGTAAAACCCTCCCCCACAAAGGCCTAAGACCTGATACGCACGGAAAAGTATGTACAGCCTGACACACTGACTGCTACAGTATTACAATGCTGAACACAGTAAGCCTACCTGCATGCTTCTCTGCTGTGGAAACTGTGGCACCCAACTCCATGATGTATGGTGTGATGGCTGCGTGGGAAGTGTCGTGTGTGTGTCTAGGTTCACCAGGAATTCCTCAGTGGCCGTGAGTGGTTGTTCTGCTGCAAGCCCTCTGCCAGTAATGGCATGATCCCTGGCTACAACTGCTGCCTTTCATTGCTCAGCATTTATAACGTCTGCTGCACAGTGTCAAACCTGCTCATATGTCCTGCCTTGATGGCCCATGCCATTCACATTACAGACAAGGTCTACCCCCAATGCAGCTGGTTGTTCCCTGTTTTGCCTCCCCCTGGACAGTAGGATGTGACTATGTTGCTTTAGTCCTTCAAGCATAATTTTTGTTTTCCACATCAGAGAAGGGTGCATGGCATCTACAATACATGACTCCTGAATGACAAAAAAAGGGACCACATTATTGGGTCACATACACAGAAGTACACTATGTAGAGATACAGCAAGGACAGCATGGCTGGCACTATCCACTGCTTACTCACACATGTCATACTTTGCAGTGTTCAAACATACTAAGTGTGTAGATACAACTGAGATAGTAGCAATAGTCAGGTATTCCTGTGTGTGCTATAACAGATACTGCTGTATGATCATACACCCAACACTTGGGTTTACTGTGGTATGTCCCCTACAGGCAACCCTCCCAATAATACATCATAGGAACAGTGCCACACAATTAGCAGTGTGCTTCTACAACCACTATAAAGGGACAGTCCAATGAGAACAGTGTGCCACAATGACAACAGACAACGCACCCTTGATGTACAGTATATCATGTGTAGGTGTAAGACAGCAGGAGATCAATGACATGTGATTATTACAGGTAAAAGGCAGGCTTAATGCTGTATTCCCTATTCCCCATATGTCTAGTCACCTATCTGCATCCTGTTGTACACAAAATCAGTTACATACCTGATGGAATGCAATACTCCTCTGCTGGTCTGTGGTGATAGTAAAGGTTTCACAAAGGCATGCTCTGTGTCAGGAAAGCTTCACACAGACTGGTTCCCCATAGCCAGCTGCTTGCTTTTTAAACATGCTTCTTATCTGTAGGTGCTTGCCTCTTAACCATTCTGTTGGTTTGAAATGCTAACTGCAGCTAACAGAGCTGATTTGCACTATCATCAGCCAATTACATGCAACCACTGTTCCATCTATAAGGCCTTCCTGTAGGTTAGGGTCCATTTGAGGTATGTTGTGTTGGACACTACTGGGCTGAGGAGACTACTTCATCACAGAGGGTAGGTCTGTAGCAGAAACCTTACCATAGCAATGTGTGTGCTACAGGCTGCAGCTAATGATGCTGGTAATAGACATAGGCAGAGAGTGTGAAGACTTTGGAGAACAACAATCTGTAGGAGTAACTGTGGGAGCTGTGTCAGCCTTGTTGTAGAGGCAGAGCCAGAGTGAGGCCACCCTTTCCACTCCAAATAAGGCATGTGTTTAAGGTAAGTATGTTAGGCAATGGTATCACAAAGTGAGTAGTAGGCAACATGTTTGGAGTGTTCTTGGGTAAAACGGGGTGTGTATATATATATATATATATATATATATATATATATATATATATATATATATGTATGTATATAAGAATATGTCCATCTTTTGGGCAACTGCCAGGCCATTATATATATATAAGAATATGTCCATCTTTTGGGCAACTGCCAGGCCATGTGTTACAGTCTGGTAATAATTAGCAGTGTGTATGAGGTAAGGCCTTGTTACAAGCAGGGACTTCCAATGTGTTTGGTAGATGTGCAGTTGTGATAATCTGCACAGTGACTTTGGAAGGATTATATGGTGCACTGTGATATTAGTGGCCCTCATTTCAGTACCTGCATTGGCATTCTGTGTGAATACATATTAATGCATGATGTGACACTTTATGCACATATAGTTTTGCTATAGGGATATGTGAAGTGTGCTCCTAACTGCAGGCCTGTTACCTCCACCAGTGAAAAGCAGGCATGTCATTTGAAATGCATTGTGTGGCTAAAGAGTGCATGTCTCAGTCATAAATTACTGCCATCACAATACTGCAAATTCACTTCTACACTACTGGATTTGAACCCAGGAGTGTATGCGGCAAAATGTACCAATTGCAAGGTGATTAACAGATTGAGCTACTGAGTTACTGCTGAAGCAGGTATATTTGCAAGATATATGTGCACACAAACAGTCTGTGACATACATTTTCTACATCTATCAGTATGTGTAGGGCTTTATATGGATGAATGCATGCACAAAGGTCCCAGTTGGACATGTATTTTTCCATTAATGCCTTAGCAGGTATCTTTCTATATGTTGCTGCTGAAGGGCACATTTACCTGCTATCAGAGGCTTCACTTACATCCGTTATTATATCTTTGGCTTTCTAGTGTTGTACTATTGCACCAGAGTCCAAGGTACACTCCCAGTTTTACTCTTTATAATTTAATTACATTTTAATCATATTTGCATGACACGTCGTGGCACACTGCTCTGCTAAAACACGCTTAACGACTGTAACTGGCAGTTACTATGTTTTCTTTAAACCACCTGTTTTAAGTAAGAGCTGTGTGGCATGGGGGTTCATGCAGTGGTTTGCAGGTGCAATGATCTTGGGTTCGGAATATCGGACAGGTGCTTATTTTGTGAGTGAGTATTACAAGTGTAAAAACACATATAGTTACTATAGCTCTGTTTAGCTGAGCTTAGCAAGCTGTGTGACTCTGCTTGCCCCACAGCAACACTCTAAAAAAAAAAAAAAGAAAAATGGGGAATTAGGAAAGTAGTGAAATGTAGTCCAAGCAGGGGGAAAACATAGTAAAATGCATGTAGGGATGTGCAGGAAGTGTGTAGGAAAGAACCATAGTTATCCATCTCTTGTACAACAACAGCTGTGCACTTTGACAGAATTTGTACATGACTTTGAACTCTCAACGCCAGAGAGAGAGGTGAGGAAAACATATACACGTTGTCAAGCCAATTAGACCAAATTACGTGCATCCAGTGAACACGCGTGTGAAATGGAGAGCTATGTATGGGACAATATTTTTTTTTTTGGGACAGGTGTCTATTTTATTTTTTTTAAGGTGAAAGCGAAGTGCTGGGGAAGGGAGATCAGTACGTGTTGGGGAGGTAAGTTGGGTAGGTGAGAATGCATTTGCAGACAGACAAGACAGACAAGACAGCAGACAGGAGTGGTGTGTGACCCATGAGGGGGGTGAACACCTTGGATAGGCAGGGTGTTCTGGAATCCAAGTCCCATGTGCCTGCAGATGTGAGCAGCATGACTCACATTCCCACCCATGTGACTGTCAGCACTAGTCTTTCACTGCCCAAAGGGTGCAGTGCTGGAGGTTGGGCATGAGGTTGAGGATGCCCCAACAGGTCAACCAGCATGCCCTCAATCTGGTTCAGGCAGTCAAACTCATGGTAGACTATCTTGCACACCAAGACCAGCAGCTCATCCCAGGTGATAACACCCCCTCCACCACCGCTCCCAGAGGGGGGCTGACCCTGTCCCATGGGGCAGTACTACCTGACACCACAGGTAATACAGGGGCAGCAGAGGGGTCACCACCAGTCTGGGTCCAGATGTGCTGGGATCCGGTGCCATGGCCGGTTAAGGCAAGGTAGGGGATCACCTAGAACTGGCCTAGCTTGAAGTGTTGTGGTGAATGAGATATAGCAATATGTTAAGGTTAGTAATAACCAAACTATCGAAATACAAGTCCAAAGCAGCATCCAATGAACTAACAAAAATGAGAAGGCCAGTGATAAAATTAGAGATTTTATTACAAAAACAATAAAACAATTGAAATTTTTCCTATTGCCTCAGCTCAACCAAGCCTTTACAGAGTAACATTCTGTAAAGGCTTGGTTGAGCCGAGACAATATGAGAAATTTCAATTGCTTTATTGTTTTGCAATAAAATCTCTAATTTTATCACTGGCCTTCTCATTTTTGTGACTCGCTGAATAACCAAACTATTGTTAGTATTAACAGAATGTATAGTATGTGTAAGACAACAGTAAATAATGTAAGAGTCAGTATGGTAACAGCATGCCCATAAGAAGTAAACCATAAGGACAAAAAAATAGTTTAACAAAATATGTTAATAGTGAATCATAGTAACATATAACAATATCACATCACATTTTGCAAAAACATAGTTTAACAACATATGTTAATATTAAATCATAATAATAAATAAATGAAGATAATGGGTTGGGAGAGAGAGAGAAAAACTATCCATTACTGAAAATGCAGACTATATCTCTGACAACACTGATACTAAATATTCTACAGGCATGTAGTGTCAGTTCTGAGTACAGTGGCTACAATTCTCCTATAGCTGATGTAGCATGTACATACCTCTCATGCTGTTAGCATGGGTCAGGGTGGGCCAAGCAATAACAAATGCAAGTACACTACTACAAAAAACGCTTTCACATAATGTGGACTGCTATAATTACCAAGGTGTTCTGTAAGCAGATTTGGTAATACATTGCATTTCAGGTAGTCATTTTTCTGGTAATCCTGTGACAGATGGATTAGACAGTCTGAATTACATTACATGAAATTGTGACCCTTGAGAGGTATGATTGTGTACAGTACATAATCTAGACATCCGTCATGCCATAGTTGGCAGGCATGGGAATAGAACCCAATAGCTGTGATTGTAGAGGACATCTGAAAAACATCTAACTTTATTGGTATTGCTGATAACTGTCTGTGAAATGTTAGCACAATCTATAACATGGGCTACCTCATCCATATACCATATACATTTTTTCCTGGAATGGGAGAAAAATAGAGCATTATGTGACTCAATACATTTTGCATTCTAGAACTATTACAGTGCTGTACTTGACTGCAGTGACAGTAGAGCATACATGCATGGCATACAACCTTACTGCATTTATTGAATCAAATATGTTTGGGGATCAACTTTGGTGTTTAACACTTTATTGGTAATGCTGATAAGTGTCTGTGAAATGTAACCACAAATAACATCTGTTCATAACATGGGCTACCTCAACCATATACCCTTTGTTCCTGGAGTGGGAGAAAAAGACAGCATTATGTGACTGAATTTGTTTTGCATTCCAGAACTATTACAGTGTTATACTTGACTGCAGTGACAGTAAAACAAACATGCTTGGAATACTGCTATGATGCATTTATTAAAACAGATTTTTGTAGGACTTAAAAGTAGTGCTTAACACTTTATTGGTATTGCTGATAAATGTCTGTGAAGCCAACACAATATCTGCCCATAGACTGGGCTATCTCAAACATATACCTTTATTATTTGGAGTGGGAGGAACAGCATTATGTGACTAATATTGGCCTGGAGACAGTCTTGGACCATATTATGAGTTAAGCAGTACAGTATGCAGGCCATTACATTTGCATTCTATAGCTATTACAGTGTTACACTTGACTGCAGCAACCTTACCACAGACAAGTAATACATACAGCTCTACTGCAATGATTATGATAACAAAACCTTGCTGCACACCATTTTGCTTACTGTTATTGGTATAGTTTATTACAATACAGTTATTGTTCATTTATTGCACTACAGCTCTAGTTGCCCATTTATTGCACTACAGTCCTGCTTGCACATTTGTTGCACTACTGTTTTTATGGTATATACTTTATTCAGTAAATGCTTTACTCTTTCTTGTTTATTGCACTG
This sequence comes from Protopterus annectens, assembly GCF_019279795.1. Classification (NCBI taxonomy): domain Eukaryota; kingdom Metazoa; phylum Chordata; order Ceratodontiformes; family Protopteridae; genus Protopterus; species Protopterus annectens. Next base: position 1,341,314,821 of record NC_056744.1, read on the forward strand.
CAATTAGCATACTAAATCTGTAGATACCACACTCATAGTGCAACTTGGCCAGGCACCCGGCATAGGACTCGACATTGCGAGCCCTGTCAGCTGCAGCTGTTGGGAGAGAAGAGTACCATTATGCATACCAGTTTTGCAGACATTCAACTTGCATATTGGTAAAACAGAGGAAAACATGCTTACATATTTGTGGAGCATTCCCATCTCTAGCTTCTTGAACCCAAGGGTTCAAGGTTCCCCTCTTTCTCCTCCTCAGGTCATCATAATGGTGACAACACTGCTCACCTCTGCAGGGAATACCAGTTACACTGGTGAGTTCCCTGGTCAAGTAGTCCCAGGCCTCTGCCTTACACTCCGAGCCCTGTAAACCACCCTGCAGCCACTTGGGCTCATGATTTTTAACCAGGAGCTCAACAAACAACCTGGACTCCTGAACACTCCATCTCTGCTCCTGAAAGCATGCACCTTCACCAACACTGCCTGCCATATCCACAGTCAATTAGACCCCAAATAATGATGCAGAATTCCCACCTATTGCACTTAATATAGGCTGTCTTCCCATCCTTACACATCATTGAGCAACGTTCAAAAAAGCACTGTATTACTTAGCAGAGCACAAACCAGCTAAGCAGAGCTATGCAGCATGAAAACTCACACAACCAGGGTTTTAGCTAAGCTTAGCACAGTGCAAACAAAAGTAGCAGTTAGCATGTTTAAGCAGTGCTCAGCCCACTGCAGCAGTGCCATATTTCAGAAATTTTTTTTTTAAATTAAATATATATAATGAAATTATGCACATCTTATTATTGCTACAGACTCGAACCCAGGACCTTCAAAACATTAGGCTGTATCTCTACCTATTTAGCTACTTGGATATTATGAAAACTAGTATACCTTCAAATATACTACTGGGCTACCTGCTAGCATTGCTAAGCACTGCTGCGCTCCATTCAAACGCTCTTAAATAAACCCATAAATAAATAGTTAATGACATCCTGTTTCTATTTTTAGATTTCTAGCAACTGTCAGCTATGTATATATGAGCACCGCTTGGCACTGCGGCACTCTGCACCATGCTGTGCAAACAGCAATTAAAAAAAAAAAAACAGAACAAAAACAAAAATATTTAAAATTACAAAAATATGTAATTATGATAATTAATGACATCCAGTTTTTGTTTTTAGATGCCTGGCGGGTGTTCCTGTCTATATGTGAGCACAGCTTGACATTGCTGTGGTCTGCACAAACATGCAAAAAATGGGAAAACAATTAAAATAAAATATTACACATTTGACCCACTTCACAGCATTTCAGCAGTAGCTGGGAGCAGTACAGGCCATCCACAACCGTAGTTAGCCTCTACACTTTGCTGTACACCTGTTTCTGTGCTCTCCCTCAGCAGCTCACCATCGTTAATATGAATATGGATGCTGCTGAGGGGGAACTTTTTTAGGATTGTCTTTAGTATTATTCTAAAAGTTATTATATTATAGTTTATATAATATAGTATATTTTTTTGTCTCCATGTGTTTTTCTTTTTAGTACAACTGCAAAGCATTCTGAAGTTTTCAACATATTTAGGTGTTTTATATTTTTGTCATTCTTTCCACGCTTTTTCTCTGTCCTGCATTAGCATTTTACTCTATTTGGATAGCCAAATAGCATTTTGTTTTCAGTCTCTTCCTTCTAGGAGGTACAAGGCTAATTAGAATATTTAGAAATGTATTGAATTCAATTGCAACATTGTCTTAGGGGAAGATTTTTAGGAAGTTCCAGTTAATAGACAATAGTATAGTAATGAACATTTCTGGGATAAACCTGGAAAGGGTGCATGTTGTTTTATAAATATGTTGTTTAACTGGATCCGTGAGATGTCTAGTCATATAGACTGGAAGATGATCACTGAGAGAGTCTGACATTGTAACTGTGATGGAATATTTGCTAGGGTCTGATACTAGGTTCCAGTCTAATAGAGAATTCGATGTCTTGCTGTAAGTTGCAACACTTCTACCATGTAGCACACTACCCTAAGTTGCTGGGTGTCATAGATTGCACTCATGTACACATCAAGTCACCACCCAGTGAAGAGGGTAGAATCTACATCAACTGCAATGGGTACAACTCCATCAACTGCCAGGTCATGTGCAATACCCAGGGCACAATTATAAATGTGTGTGCTGGCAGCCCTGCCAGTTATCATGACTCCCATACCTGATATGTATCACAGCTCTACCAGATGTTTGCTAAGGGGGACATCCCACACTGGCATTTACTGGAACTGTGGATGATGACACCCATCAGAAATGCACACACACCCACTGAAGAATGCCATAATGAGGCAATTGCACAAACTAGGAACATCCTAGAGCATGTGCTTGGGCTTCTGAAGTCACGGTTTCAGTGCCTTGATATATCTGGTGGAACTCTGCAGTACTCTCCAGTCACATGTGCACATATATTCACAGTATGTGCTATGCTACACAATATGATCCTGCGGAAACAGCTGCAGCAGGATGAGCAAAGAGTAGGGATAAGCACCCCCCCCCACCAGTGCCTAGGTCACCAAAGTGACAGTCATAGAAGGATTTGGAGGAGGAACCCCCTGATGATGTCCCTGTAGGCAGACATAGGCATGCCCAGTACACCCTGGCTTTGGCTAAGAGATAAAAAATAGCACATTCACCAACAATCTAGGGCCTAAGGGACTACACCTTACTTTTACTCACATACATATAGTAAAATTGTTGATGCCAGACAACCCACACAACCTGTACCAATCCATGTATTGGCTATGTACTGCTTGAATCACACAGAGTCAGCCCTGAAATACAGTCCTGTCAACTGTTGCACTCACAAGGTAATTCTCTAACCTACACACTTCTTGTAAGGATTACTATAATATGGTATCATATGTATGGATCTGCTACATTTATGCAGGGAAATATAGTGGGCTATGTGAACAGAAGTAACATCTACATGGAACTGCAGATACCTAGTCCAATAGTATGTGCTCCCTAATAATCACTAGGCCTTGTGGTGTGAATATTCACTACATCAGTCAAGGGAGATGTTAAACAGTGGGGTCACATGATATGTGGATTACTGTCTATTCCAGCAGATCATGTGCTGTTGTTTCCCCACCCTCAACACAGCAGTGTCCCTATATAACTGCTTTAACAGTAATTCAGCAGTGGTATATCAGCAGACCAGGCAATCTTAGCCTTCTCAGGGCTGTAACAAAGAACTCAATCACACATTGTATGTCACACTTAATGCAGGAATAACAATGTACATATTTATGCTGTTGATTGTGTGGTGAATGACTCCACTCTGTCTGGCAGCCTGTGTGGCTCAGTGGATTAGAGAAGTTAGCATGGGTGATGGTGTTGATGCTTCTAATCTGGAAGTAGGCACATCTTTTCCACGTGGGGCCTTATTATGTCAGCATTTTCACAGACTATCAGTCTGTGTGTGGTGTAACCTTATGAACCTCAGTCACATATTAAGTACAGCAGACAGCTGGGGAATGCCGTGGACATACTGAGTGATGTGCAGTACTGCAGAAACAGGGACAGATGTCAATGTCTGTAACATACCTTTCATCCTTTTAGTGCAATCAATCTGTTCAAAGCCTGACAGAATGGGGAAAGAAAGGCCTACAAGTAGGGGTATATGTTAAATACTGCTATCATAAATATAAACAGTTGCTAAAATAACAGGGTTCATTTCAACAGACATTTTTCTGAAGGATTTGAAGTCAGAAACTCAAATGTATGTCACTATTTAGTGACTTCAGTCCTAAGTTCATCTAACTGATTTGCCAGAAAACCACAAATGTTATGAGGAAAGCACCAAAACTATGAGCCAAACCTCTGGACATTGTGCAAATCCTTGAACAGTTGTGAGGCATAGTCTGTAACACACAAAATGCCGGAATGGAGTACAGGTAGGTGTGGCCTGGAGTCATTTTATAAGTACTGACAGTCACATTGGGCATGCCCAAACACTTTGTTAAAATCAGTGCAATTCTGTTGCCTCATCATTAGACTGACCTTTTATGTATAGATATGTCTATATGGAATCACTACAATATACCCAATGGCCGAAATATCAATGCCCGATATATCGAAACCACAAGACCGAAGTTGCAAAATCCCAGAAATGCACAATACCAAAATGCAGAATCTCGACATCCCAAAATATCGACAATTGCCACTGTGACTAATGTAAATACCACAACAGTGCCAAAAACATCTAAATGTAACCAAACAAACACCTCGTACACTGTGCTTATAAAGAAATGCAACGCATTGTACACGTACTTCAACGAACCCCAGCACTCCAATGTTTCCATCCTGTATTGCATATCTAGTGATACAGTAATGCAGACACAAAATTACCATATATCAACACAAACCATCCATGTGAAATGGCACGATGAGAATAATGGACTCACAACTTCAATAACCGTGCAATCTCTCTCACCATCTCCAAACAGGTACATGGTTTCCGCTTTCCTGTCGTACATCACCCAAAAGTGTACGAGCACCTTTTATAGCAGGTAAGACATTTCCCTATATGTCTACATGGGAATTGAACTGTATACATTCTAGTTACATGATTTCATGATTCTGCATTTCAGTATTGTGCATTTCTGGGATTTTGTAAATTTGGTCTTGTAGTCTCAGTATATCGGGCGTTAGTATTTCGGCCGTACGGTATATTGTAGTGATTCTGTCTATACATATAGATATCCATCTGTCACTATCTCTCACATACATAGTATATCTATTGCTATGTAATGTCAAATAGATATTTACTGATATATATATATATATAGACTCTCCCCATATATCTACATAACACATATACATATCATACACACACACAGCTACATTTATATATACATCCATGTTAATTACATAAATATGTGTGTGGATGTCTGTATTCTCCTACATACCCTAATAATGGTGAGTAAATCTGCACTATCACACATCCATACCGTTGCTCAAAGGATCAAAACTAAGGGTGCAACAGTATATAATCCAATTGCCTACAGATTCCTGTGCCTGCTGGATGTCACCTCATAGAGAGACAGAGGTGAGCAGGTGGTATAATGTATAATGTTGTCAATGTATATATGGACAGGGCACATTGTTCCTGCCCACAGGTTTGCTTACCTAACTGCAAGTAGCCACATATGGCCAAATGGTAAGTGTACACACACAGCTAGGATAACAACAGTTATCCCACTGCTAGGATACTAGGTGCAGATAACAGTATGAAGCAATATCCCTCTAAAGACCACAGATGCTGTGTAACACAAGCCTACCTGGTTAACCTCCCCCCTCTTGCATTCCCCCTGCCCACTACTACAGCCTCATCTCCAACATAGACAGCCACTCTAGCTTCCTCCAACTCCATCTACAATACCACCCCATAGTTTTTATCACTCACATACCACTGCCAGACTACTAGGTTAGCTATCCACTAACTACTTCACACTCTCTATACCCCTCCATCTACTACATACATAGCTACCTCACTTTCCTGCTTCTCGTACTGATCCTGTCATCCAGTCAACCTTCCCAATCTCTCACCTCTTACTATTCCCCTCTACCTACCACCCTGTTACTATTTATCTTCTACCTACCTAACTGGACAACTCCATCACTACTCTATTCTTCTCTACTTCACCAGTATGGAATATGTAAACCACAAACTGAATATCTGTGTGTACTCTATACAATACTGTTAAACCTGAATCTCACTTTGCCTTACACTGATCTATGTCAGCTTTAGTACCTACTATGTTAAATTGAACTAAGCATGAAAAATATGTTACTTGTCAATATTAAGTCTGCTACTTTCTATGTAAGTTGAACACCTTTGTATTCCTTGTAATGATTGGCTGAATTTTACTGTGAGATTTTCTCCTCGGGCCTCTGCTGAAAATGGACATATATCCAGTTGGATTTTCCTAGTCAGAAAATGTAAAATAAAATAATAAAATAAATAAATAGTTTTTATAATGTACAAATACTGTGTCTGCAGTCAGATGTACAACAGACTTAACCTGTGGTGTGAGTAATAAGTATGTGATATATAGTGAGTAAAACTAGAGAGGGGTTCTAATCTCACTTTAGGCTACTTGCTGTGCATGTCTGTGTGTGTGTGTGTGTGTGTGTGTGTGTGTGTGTGTGTGTGTGTGTGTGTGTGTGTGTGTGTGTGTGTGTGTGTGTGTGCGTGTGTGTGTTTGTGTGTGTGTGCCCCTACAGAACAACTGCCATGCCCTCATGGGCTATCCACATGCAATGGTTATGCAATTCTTGGCCCTGTAACCTCCTGCTGGCTTCCATGCTGCCCTCTTTTTCAAGACATGATGATGTCATCCACCCTAAAACTACCAGCTGACAGTGTAGCATTCGGACTTAAGTTAATGCCATCATGCATAATATGTCTGGAACTGATAGTACTAGCAGACATGAGGTGTGTTGCGTGCCTCATGTACTGTGATCTGTAGTGCATGTACCATTACATAGGTTAGTGTTCCCATCTACATACAGCCAATTTGCACTATGTGTGTGCCTTGGCATGTCCTGTACACAGTGATTGGAAGATGTGCTAGCCTCAATGTAGCCATGGTTGCATGTGAGCCTGTTTGAGCATTTTACGTCATGTTACAGAACCAGAGGACATTTGAACTTCACTGGCATAATGGCCATACAGCCCTCACAATCATAGACATTTTTATACCTGTAGTTACAGGATCAGCACATACTGATGCCCTGTGTTGAGATAATGGTCACCCAGCCAGGCATACAGATGGTATGTGATGAGGTGTACTGAGGTGCTCTGTGTGCCATTAGGCAGGGTTCTGTTTCAAGGGTATGTTTAAGTCTGCTAGACACATCTCTCCCACAAGCATGTAGCACGTAGGTCACATACAAGGTTTATGTCCTTACAATGGGTTATCCATCTAGTATGCCTCCTACAGATAGGCAGCATATGCAGTCAAGCAGGGTCACACATCACCCTGTATGCAAGACACAGATCTCCTCTGAGTGGTCTATATGCCACAGGTGAAAATGACACTCATTCAGACGATTCCCACTAAACACATACTGACAAAGTGAAGTGACCTTGTGAGTAACTTTACTGTTGTGTGCAATTGCCAGTACTGCTAGGAATGGTACATCACCAAATAGCAATTGCATTCAGATATTGCCATGCTGAGGGAAGAGTACTTGGAGGTTATGAGTATGTAACTTACAGGTGACTGCGGCCTCAGCTGTGCCATATGATTCCTGCCATACCACTGAAGAGACATGGTGATCGGAGGCAAATTAGGTGTAAACCTGTGTGGCCAGGTCTGTGTGGCCAGTTCCTTCACCCCTAAGTATGTACATTACGTGTTGCAACTGATGTGCTACTTACCAGGTACATTGGTCTAACTGATGGAACTGATACTACTAGTATATATTTGCATGGAGTTTATGACCATTACTACGTCCACAGGCATGTGTTCACAAAACCCTCTTGCAGGATAATGGCATACCACAGAGACTATATGAGTGCTCACAATTTGCAGACATCAGCCAACATTGTTAGCCACATTAAGTTAGTAGTTGCATGTATTGTGGTTGAATGGATTCCAAGCAGAACAGGATCCAGGACTGCACCCTGTTGGGCACTGCTGATGACAGATCAGCTATTGGAATCAAATGTCCCTATTTTGCATATGTGTGCAAGCAAAGAGACACTTAGTGATCCCTGCAATGACAGTATCATGGATGCCTAAGTGGGTGCTTTGTGAATTTTGCCTGGCAGGGGATATAGTCAAACAACTTGGCTCAGTCTTGGGGGTTGTATGTCCTGAAGTATCCTCACCTAGTTCCATTGTGATTGCCTTCGGAAATATCCACCACGTGTAACAGTCATGCTCACCCTGTCACACATCCAAACTGTGAACAGTCAACTGTATGTAGAACCCATATATGTGTGCTGATCAGTTTCATCATGATTGTCCCTATGGGCATACAGGTATGGATACTCAGACAAAGAGGTGTATAGTTATGTCGGTCAGTGGATGCACCACCTCTGTGCAAGGGTTTAAGAGTTGCTGTTGTACACTCAGCTGGTGTGCAGCCAGTATTGGTTGATTGCAAGGGTGTCCCAATGGTGTTAGAAATCCTTGTCAGATCCCATGTGAGATGCAGCCTGGACTGTTAGCATGTGCAATAGAGTCTGTGAATCTTCCAGTGAGAGGCCAGTTATAAACCGCTCTGTAAATCTGGAATATATGGGACAGGTTGTAGGAATGTCATATGTCACATGTGGTGGGGACAAGGGAGTGTAGTTGATGCAGACAGTGTGGATGTACAGGTTAGGAATGAACCAGACGCATCATATGTGGCATCATGACATATGAGGTCACCGACAATCTGGGCCTGTCCTTTGAGGTCACACATGTAACTACACTGTGTGTTGTTGTTCTGCTTCACATGGGTGGGTACTTGTGTCACTTACTATGACTAGTCAACATCACAACAACACTATCCACTTCTTTTCGCTGAGGAGGTAGTGATTCCATGTAAGGGGGGCACCCTCATCCCAACTGTCACACAGCACTGTTCACCTGTTATTGTACAGCCTACTAATGGCAGTTGCCCACCAGTCTGGTTTGCTGAGAAATGATGAGCCTGTGTCCCTCCTGTCACATACAGCTAAGTTTATGCCATTGGAATGCTGTTGATATAATGCATGGGTGTAGAACTCTGCATACTTGCCTGTCCCATCTGAAGCTGGAGGTGCAGTCACGTTATGTCAACCATCCCACAGGAGGTAATAAATGGCTGTCTTGACATATATGTCTGTATTGTCTGCAAGGGGGGTATGTGCCAGTAGTTTTAAGGAGACTTATCTGTGACCAGATCCCACCAGGGAGAACATCACATTGGTGATGCTGTACTGGTCACCCATTTTGGTAAACACAAGATGCAATATGTTGGTTCCCCATGTGGGGATGTCACGGCACTTTTGCAGGACATTGTAGGTAAGGACCATCCTTTGGGCAAGTGAGCTGCAGCACAACTAAGCAACACAGTGTGTACATATTACACTTCCCTAACGTGTTTATCTGTGCTCTGCAAAGACACCTTTCAAGATTCTCTTCCTGCAACATGCTGGAAGTAACTGCAACACTGACTTGCATGGATGACAACTAGCATATAGTGCCAAGCGGTGCCCCCAGATCTCAGAGTCATCTCATCTAACATACCATGATAGGAGTTAGCATGGATATGAACACTGACACTGTCATACACCTAGTGACACTGGACCAAACACTGCTACTTCTGCTCAAGGCCAGATTGTGCCTACTGACCATAACTAGAAGAGCCCCATTGACTGCTACACTATGCAATGGATGTGGGACATATTTTTCATTCCACCAACCATGGCCTGACAAGGTGTATGATAATATTAGGCCAGCAGGCCTTGCTGGAAACTGTGTACGTCAAGTACAGATTGTTTTGTCAGCTGATGGATAGGCAAGTGTCTGATAGTCATACTCTGGGAAGATAGCATTGGAAGACCTGCACTGCAGTGAGGTCAGTCACCAGTGAGGTTCACCATCCTCCATTTTTGGTATACCCCATCTACCTATTCCCACTCTATACTCACAGCCAGTGTCCATGACTTCTGACTGAGAACCTTAGCAGGTGATTTCATATTGGGAAGTGTCACAGACTCCCACACAGAACTAACAGTTATTCAGGATGGCCTAAGACATGGTCAAGTGTACTTTGAGCAACTGACAAAGACTAACTGCCAATGACTGCACAATACTACCCTGTGGGAAATCATCCACCCCAGCAAAATATTTTAGTGTCTGCACACCACACACAGTTCAGCCATTACACATAGAGTAATGTAGCCTTTGACTCTCACTGGTCAGTAAGATGTGGGGATGCATTCACTGTTGTACAACCTACACCAACAGGTTTTTGATGTAAATCCCAGACTGTTACTGCTATACTGAATGTGCAGTCATCACAGCTATGATTGTGTGCAATGGCACCCTTGCTATATCACTACATAGGCATATCGTATAACTGTAGCAGCCACACAGGTTCCATGGTACACAAATACACAGCATAGATAACATGTCCTATGGAGTCCATGTCACAACCATACATGCGTAGTCTGTCTCCTAAATGCTTTGGAGGGGGTGTGTATGGTTCCATACAGGGAGGTGTCAGATCCCACTGTGTACCTCCCGTGAATCCATGACAGGAATAACACATGCCTCACCTGTTCTACATGCTTACAACATCACTGTGTATACATAGTACATGCTGCAGAGACAGGTGTGTAACAGACAGTATGCTGTACATGAAACAGGCACCTCAAGCATGTGTAGAAGTCATCTGCTGTGACACAACATGTGCAGGTTACAAAATGGGATGCAGAACAGGACAAGGGTGTTAGGCAACTGTCTGTAGTGGACACAGGATATTTGTATATGGGTCATCTCCATCACCACAGCTTGTAGATGCATGAGTTCCCAAAACCCTGGTGACACTTATCAAGGGAAGCAGACCTGTTCACAGATTATGGTTGCATGAGTACACATAATGCCACCATTGTTCCTGTTAGCCTATTATACACATATGAACCTATGGAGCCATGCACTTATAGTGCTGTACCTTACTGAAGCCTTATTTCTGCTGTTCTGACATACCATCTTGTACTGCTTTATTGCCACTGTGTATCCACAGGTAACCTCCAACAGACTCCTGAAACAGAAACAGGTTCATGACACACCTGTCATTGTGTAACTACACAGCCAGTACAACATCATACAACATAAGGTATGCAGAAGTATGTGGCATACGTGCGACAAATGCCAGCATACATTATCTGTCATTAACCACCACAAGTGGCATGGCAAAACAACACTGCATTACACAAGTACATGTTAACTAATATAGTCACCCTGTGCATCAGATGCATAGCTTCATTTTCCTGCATCGATGGTGAGGATGATAGGGATGTGGCACAGGTATCATCACTTGCACCGGGTGTTGTGTGGGGGTGCAGGAGGCCTAGGATGACCCAACCTGTTTACAGCATGTGTGCCAGTCAAGAAGGGAAGCAAATAAGATGGACCATGGAAAGATGCCATGTGTGTCTGTAGGTGACCTGCATTTGACAGTGATGTGTGAGTGTGTGAGTGTACACAATCAAGCTCAGTGCTATCCCTACATGTGTCTATGTTGGACAGCTTTGGACAATAGATGGTAGAGTTGACAGTTAACCATCTCCAGCCCTGAGCACAGGAACTAGACTTGCCATGAGTTGCACTGGCACCTCCATGCCCAAGGTCAAAAGCTGTACTAGTATCTGATGTTGACTGCTGTCTGCTGGACAGTGTCCCTCATGGGAACACCCAGGACCATGAGCACATGGCCTGCCATGTCATGGTGTGGCCAGCACACTTCCCTCTGTAGCTCTGGATGTACTGTCACTTTGGGAGCATGGGAACACCCAAGACCATAAGCCCATGGCCTGCCATATCATGGTGTGGACAGCACACTTCCCTCTGTAGCTCTGGATGTACTGCCACTTTTGGGAGCATAATTGTGCACTGTGACATGGACTCCTAACAGATGGGGTTGCTGAAGAATCCAACGCTCAACTCCAACCACATGTTCCAGCACAGACAATGTGCGGTCCAAGACAAATACTGTCTCCATCCACCTTCTGTCTACTGCATCAGTCAACTGATCCAGAGTGTCCCCAATGTGGTGGAGGCAGTCATGGATGTCAGACTGTGCTGCATCCATAACCCTAAGCATACGTCTGGTGTTCCATTCAGAATGTGCCTTTGCCTCCATGACAGCCCGAAACATGTACCCAGTGACCCATGATGTAACACCTACAATAGGTGGTGGATGGACAGCACACCTCCTACAAGCACCCTTGTCAATCCACCTGTGTGGAACCTTACCTGCTTTCTGGCTATGGCCAGTGTCTACACTCACTGGAGCCATAGTTGCCACACTTTCCTGTTCAATGTCCCCACCCTCTGACTGTTCAATATCTGTGGCATCCAGGGACTGGGTATGTGTGGGCATATTGTCTGTGTGCAGTGACAATGGTGGCAGAAGAGGGATGTCTACCTATGGGACAGACTCAGCCCCAAATATCCCCACCTGTGCCTCACTGTGTCCACCATCATCATCAGAGTCTGAAGAGACACTGACATCAGATTGTGTAGGGGCAGAGACCAACCCCCCTTGGTCACCTGTGATAAGAAAGAAAAAAGCAGTACACAAACACCTGCACTATTGTGTATGAAAATTCCATCAGTGCTCACAATAACAAAGACCCACAACTGGATTAGCATTCAAACTTTTTTCTTCTCTGCTTTCGTCCAAACTAGGCTTCCTCAGAACAAAATACACATTCAGGTCAAGACCTTTATAACAATCACTTCAAGTAAATCAAGTAGAACATAACCAGTAAACTCTACCTTTTAAATAAGCAATATGACACTATACTTGATAAAAGAACACATAAAAACCCAACACACTGATCTTAACAATTATAATAAAATACACATTCACTGCCTAATTTAATGTCCATTCAAACTTTTGTTTTTTAAAAGGCATTTTAGAGTAAATGCCTTATTTAAACCAGGAAGCTTAGCTTTTCTTAACTGTCATTGCCAAAGTGCTTTTATTTGTTCAACTACACTCCTGTGATTATCCCCCCCCCCAAGATCCTTATGTACCTGTTCCAGAATGGAAAATAAAATCATTCCACCCTGTTTACATCAAAATTATGTTTAAATAGGGCAATATTCTGGCCCTCTACTTTAATAGAATATAAATGCTCCTTACCAAAACAGTGTCATGCTTACTAGAGCAGGACCATGGCCTTGGCCAATACCTGACGGACCTGTGAAAACTTGAGGGTGAGATAATGTCAGTACCAAGGCATGTCACAGCACAGCAAGGTAATACATCCATATATCTCACATTTACAGTAGTTACTGTGTTACTTCTGGTATTGGTCACATTCTGAGTATGAGAGTACAACTGAGGTAAAACCCTACCCCTTAAAAAACAAAGACCTGACACCCACGTAAATGTATGCACAACTTGACAAACTGACTGCTACAGTATTACAATGCTGATCTCAGTAAGCCTACCTACATGGTCCTCTGCTGTGTAAACTGTGGCACCCACCTCCATGATGTATGGTGTGATGGATGTCTGGGAGCTGTCATTTGTGCCTGGGTTTACCAGGAATTCATCAGTGGATGAGAGTGGTTGTTCTGCTGCAGGCCCTCCACTGGTGGCAGCATGATCCCTGGCTACATCTGCTGCCTTTCGTCATGCAGCATTGATCATGTCCATTGCATGGTGTCATAGTTGCTCATATGTGCTGCCCTGATGGCCCATACCATTCACATCGCGGACAAGGTCCACCCACAGTGCAGCCCGCTGTTCCCTGCTTTATCTCCCCTTGGACAGTAGGATTTGATGATGTTGCTTTAGTCCTTCCAGTATCATTTTATTTTCCACTTCAGAGAAAGGTGCATGGCTTTTAGGATACATGATTCCTGAAAGGCAACAAAAGGGGAACAAATTACATGATCACATATGTGGAAGTACACTATGTACAGATACACCAAGGACAAAATGTCTGGCACTATCCACTGCTTGCTCACACATGTCATATTCCACAGTGTGAAAACATACTATGTGTGTGGATACAACTGAGATAATAGCAATAGTCAGGTATTCCCGTGTGTGCCATGACAGATACTTCTGTATGATCATACACCCAACACTCAAGTCTACTTTGGTGTGTCCCCTACAGGCAACCCCAGGTAATACATCATAGGAACAGTGGCACACAATTAGCAGTGTGTTATTACAACCACTATAAAGGGACAGTCCAACAAGACCAGTGTGCCACAATGACAAATGACAATGCACCCTTGATGTATTGTAAATCCTGTGTAGGTGTAAGACAGCAGGAGATCAATGACATGTCATTATCACAGGTCTATGACAGGCTTAATGCTGTAATCCCTATTTCCCATATGTCTATTCACCCATCTGCATTCTGTTGTACACAAAATTAATCATATACATGATGGAGTGCAGTACTCATCTGTTGATATGTGGTAATAGTAAAGTTTTCACAAAGGTGTGTTCTGTGTGAGGAAAGTCTCATACAGACTGGCTCCCCATAGGCAGCTGCTTGCCTTTTAAACATGCTTCTCATCTGCAGGTGATTGCCTCTAAACCAGTCTGTGGGTCTGAAATGCTAACTGCTGCTAACACATCTGATTTGCACTATCATCAGCCAATGACATGCAACTACTGTACAATACATAAGGTCTTCATGTAGATTAGGGACCATTTCTGACATGTTGTGCTGGACATTACTGGGTTGAGGAAACTACATCATTACTGAGGGTAGGTCTGTAGCAGAAACCTTACCATAGAGATGTCTGTGCTATAGGCTGCAGCTGCTGCTGCAGGTAATAGACATAGGCAGAGAGTGTGAACACTTGACAACAACCTGTAGGAGTAACTGTGGGAGCTGTGTCAGCCTTGTTGTAGAGGCAGAGCCAGAGTCAGGCTACACCTTCCAATCCAGGTACAGACATGTGTTTAAGGTGAATATATTAGGCAATAGTATCACTAACAGAGTACTAGGTAACATGTTAGGTGTGTCCTTGGGTATGATGGGGTATAAATAGAAGAATATGTCCACTATTTGGGCAACTGGCAGACCATGTGTTACAGTTTGGTAGCAATTTGCAGTGTGTATGAGGGTAGGCCTTGTTACAAGCAGGGACATCCAATGTGTATGTTAGTTGTGGAGCTGTGATAATCTGCACAGTGACTTTGGAAGGATTGTGTGGTGCACACTGATATTATTGGCCCTCATTTGCAGTACCTGTGTAGACATGTGTGAATGCATATTAATTCATGACATGATACTTTATGCACATATAACTTTGTTATAAGGATATGTGAAGTGTGTTCTTACCTGCAGGCCAGTTTCCTCCATCAGTGAAAAGCAGACATGTCAAGTAAAATGCATTGTGTGGATTAAAGAGTGCATGATTCAGTCATTAATTGCTGCCTTCACAATACTGTAAATTCACTCCTACACACCACTGGATTTGAACCTAGGACTGTGTGTGGCAAAATGTACAATTTGCAATGCAATTAACAGAATGAGCTACAGAGTCACTGCTGCTGTAGATGTATTTGCAAGATATATTTGCACGCATACAGGCTGTGACATACATTTTCTAGAACCATCTGTACGTGCATGGCTTTATATGGATGTATGTGTGCACCAGGGTCCCAGCTGAACATGTATTTTGCCATTAATGCATTAGCAGGTATCTTTCTACATGATACTGCTAAGGGCAAATTTACCTGCTATCACAGGCCTCACTTAGATCCATTATTATGTCTTTGGCTTTCTAGTGGTGTATTATTGTACCACAGTCCACGGTACACTGTCATTTTTACTCTTTAATTTAATTACTTTTTAATCAAGTGTGTGATGTATGGTGCAGTGCGCAGCTCCACTGAAACATACACCTCCCCTGTCTGCTGTCTTGTCTTTCTGCAAATACATCCTCGCCTACCCAACTTACCTCCCCCACTGGCAATTACTATGTTTTCTTTAGGCCACCTGCTTTAAGTAAGAGTTGTGTAGTGTGGCAGGCTAATGCAGTGGTTTGTAGTTGTGATGGTCTTGGGTTCAAAATATGGGGCAGATGTATATTTTGTAAGTGTGTATTATAAGTTTAAAAATGCATATAGTCAATGTAGCTCTATTTAGCTTAGCTTAGCAAAACTGCACGATGCGGCATGCCTTGCAGCAATGTGCTAAAAAATGTAAAGAAAAGAAAAAATGGGGAGATAGGAAAGTGGTGAAATGGGATGCAAGCAGGGGAAAAACGTAGTGAAAGGCAGGTAGAGATGTGCAGGAAGGGTGTCTGAAAGAACTATAGCTATCCATTGCTTGTACAGCAACAAATGTACAAATTGACAGAATTTGTAGATTACTTTGAACTCTCAATACCAGAGAGAGGTGAGCACAACATAATTGCATTGTCAAGCCAGTTGGACCAAATTGCGTGTGTTCCATGGGCATGTATATGAAATAAAGAGCTATGTATGGGACTATATTTATTTTTTGGGACAGCTGGCCATTTTTTTTTTTAAGGTGAGAATGGAATGTTGGGGGACGGACATAGGTATGTGTGGGGGAGGTAAGTTGGGTAGGCGAGGATGAATTTGCAGACAGAGAAGACAGACAAGACAGCAGACAAGGGAGGTGTATGACACATTAGGGGAGTGAACACCTTGGATAGGGAGGGTGTTGTGGAATCTGAGTCCCATGTGCCTCCAGATGGCAGCAGCATGACTCACATCCCCACCCATGGGACTGTCAACACTGATCCTTGACTGCCCAAAGGGTGGCAGTGCTGGAGGCTGGGCACCAGGGTGAGGCTGCCCCACCAGGTTGATCTGCATGTCCTCAATCCGATGCAGGTGGCGGTCAAACCCACAATAAACTATCCTGTGCACCAAGACCAGCAGCTCATCCTGGGTGACAAAACCCCCTCCACCACTGATCCCAGAGGGAGAGTCAGGCCCCATCCCATGGGGTGGTACTACCCAATGCTGCAGGTAGTGCAGGAGCAGCAGAGGGGGCACAATTGGTCTGTGTCCCAGCCATATTGGGACCCGGTGCCACAGCCAGTTGAGGCAAGGTAGGCAGATCAGCTGGAATTGGTCTACCTTGACGTGCTGTGATGAATAAGGTATAGCAATAAGCTACGGTTAATAGTAACCTAACCATTGTTAGTAGTAACAGAATGGAACATCATTTTAATTAATCCAAATACATGTTAATGTACAGTATATGTAACACAACAGAAAATAAAATAACAGTCAGTATGGCAACAGCATGCCAGTGAGAAGATGGCAACAGCATCCCTGTAAGAAGTAAACCATAATGGCAACAAAATAGTTTAACAAAGTATGTTAATAGTGAATCATAATAACACATAACAATATTGCATTACATTTTTGCAAAAATATAGCTAGTTTAACAACATATGTTAATATTAAATCATAATAATAAATAAATGAAGATAAGGGGTGGGGAGACAGAGAGACAATTCATTACTGAAAATGCAGTCTCTATCCTAGGAAACACTGATAATAAATACTCTGCAGGAGTGTAGTATCAGTTCTGAGTACAATGACTACAGTTCTCTTATAGGTGATGTAGCACATACATACCTCTCAAGCTGTTAGCATGGGTCAGTATGGGCCAAGCAATAACAAATGCAGGTACACAACTACACAGAATACTTTCACATAATGTGGACTTCTATAACTACCAAGCTGATCTGTAAGTAGATTTGGTAATACATTGCATTCCAGGTAATCATTATTCTGGTAATCCTCTGACACATGGACTAGGCAATTTTAATTACATTATGTGAAATTGTGACATCTGAGAGGCATGTTTGTGTACAGTACATAAACTAGACATCTGTCATGGCTTAGTCGGTAGGTGTGGGAATAGAAACCAATAGCTGTGACTGCAAGGGACATCTACCAAAAAATTAACTTTACTGGTATTGCTGATAATTGTCTGTGAAATGTTAGTACAATCGTATCTGCTTGTAACGTGGCCTATCTCAACCATATACCATTTGTTCCTGGAGTGGGAGAAAAAGACAGCATTATGTGACTGAATTCATTTTGCAATCCTGAGCTATTACAGTGTTATACTTGACTGCCGTGACAGTAGAACACACATGCATTGAATACGTCCATACTGCATTTATTAAAACAGATTTCTGTAGGAATCAACAATGCTGCTTAACACTTTATTGGTATTGCTGATAAATGTCTGTGAAGTCCACAAAATATCTTCCCATTGAGTGGACTACCTCACCCATATAACTTTATTACCTGGAGTAGGAGGAACAGAGAGCATTATGTGACTGATATTGGCCTGGAGACAGCCTTGGACTGTACTATGAGTTTAACAAAACAGTTTGCAAGCCATTAGTTTTGCATTCTACAATTATTACAGCATTACACTTGACTGCAGCAACCTTACCATAGACAAGTAATGCATGCAGCTCTACTGCAATGGTTATGACAATGCAATCATGCTGTACACCATTTTGCTTACTGTTACTGGTATTGTTTATAGTTCATTGCTTTACTGCAATACAGTTGTTAATGTTCATTTATTGCACTACAGCTCTACTTGCCCATTTGTTGCACTACAGTTCTACTTGCCCATTTATTGTACTACAGTTTTTATTGTGTATACTTTATTGCAGTAAATGTTTTACTCTTTCTTGTTTTTTTGTACTACAGTTAGCATATTAAATCCATACATACCACACTCATGGTGCAACCTGGCCAGGCACCTGCCATGGGACTCAACATTGCAAGCCCTGTCAGCTGCAGCTGTTGGGAGAGAAGCACACCATTATGCATACCAGTTTTGTAGACATTCAGCTTGTATATTGGTAAAACAGAGGAAAACATATTTGTGGAGCATTCCCAACTATGGCTTCTTGTACTCAGGTAGCCAAGGTTCCCCTCTTTCTCCTCTTCAGGTTGTCAAAGTGATGACAACACTGTTCACCTGTGCGGGGGATGTGAGTAATCCTGGTGAGTTCCCTGGCCAACCCGTCCCAGGCCTCTGGCTTACACTCTGAGCCCTGGAAACCACCCTGCAGCAGACTGGGTTCATGATTTTTTACAAGAAGCCCAACAAAGACCCTGGACTTCTGAACACCCCATCTCCATGCCTGAAAGTGTGCACCTTTACCAGCACCGCCTGTCATATCTCCAGTTGATCAGACTCCAGAATTCCCACCTAGTGCACCTAATATAGGCTGTTTTCCTACCCTTACCCATCAATGAGCAACATTCAAAAAACTGCCTTACTGCTTAGCATCTTGCAAACCAGCTACGCTCAGCTAAGCAGTGCAAAAACTCTCACAACTGCGGTTTTAGCTAAGCTTAGCACTGCACAAACTAAAGTAGCCGTTAGCATGTTTAAGCAGTGTTCAGCACAGTGCAGCAGTGCCATATTTCACAATTTATTTTTAAAATTAAACATATATAATAAATTAAATTATATATATCTTATTAGTACTATGGACTTGAATCCAGAACCTACTAAATATTAGACTGAACCTCTACCCATTTAGATGTTTGGATATTATGAAAACTAGTATACCTTCACATATACTACTGAGCTACCTGTTAGCATTGCTATGCACCATGGCGTGCCATGCAAACATGCTTAAATAGACCCAGACATAAATAATTAATTACATCTGGTTTCTATTTTTAGATGTCTAGCAACTGTTAGCTATGTATGTATGATCACCACTCCACTCTGTGGCTCGCTGCTCCATGCTGTGCAAACAGAAAAAAAATATTTAGAATAAGCAAAATACATCATTATGATAATTAATGACATCCAGTTTTTATTTTTAGATGTCTGGCAGGTGTCAGCTGTCTGTATGTGAGCACAGCTTGGCATTTCTGTGCTTCATACCATGCTGCACAAACATACAAGACACGGGGAAATATACTAAAATAAAATATTACACATTTGACACATTTGACAGCATTTCAACAGTAGCGGGGAGCAGTACAGGCCATCCACAGCCATGGATAGCATCTACATTTCTCCCTACATGGGTTCAATAACCCTGTTCCTATGCTCTCTCTGGGTAGGATGCCATCGTTAATATGCATGGCGCTGCTGAGGGGGAACCATGGCCATGTACATGGATACATTCCATGTAGGCTCTACACGGTACCTTCATGGAGTTTTTTAAATCCTGGGGTAATTTTATTATTCAGCTAACTCTTCCTATGAAAAGCTTCCTTTGATTTTAGTCTTCTAAAGAGTGCAAACCAAAGTCCTCAATATAATATAATAACAAATTTGTAACATTTTCTGTTATGACCTTGCTGCCATTGTACATCTTTTGAACCATTACAATCCTGTATCCATTCACACACAAAAAGCCACATTATTTTAATAGTTAGACTAATCACTTATAAGAAGACATACACATTTTCTCACTATATGTAACCATTATGTTTTCATTCAGATAAAAATATTAAAACAAATTAAATAAAATTGCCCTTAATATATAAAGGTATGCAATTTCCAGAAGCTTTTGTGACCTATATGCCAGGAAAGGGACTATGTAAAACGTGTCAGCTAGTTCACAAAAACTTTAGAATGTAACTGGTCTATTCTTACTTCTCTTCCCCTAGCCGAGAGTGTCTCATACTTCAATGACACTTTCCTAAAAATTCTCGACTCCCATGCCCCAAATAGGCTTGTTAGAACCAAAGACCGTATAGCTCCCTGGCTAACAAAAGAAACCAAAACAAAAATTAAACTCCGTGACCAAGCCTGGAATAAATGGAGAGCTACTAAAACTCCCCTAGATCGCATCAAATTCCAGCAGCTACGAAACTCCACAAAAACTGATGTTACTAGAGATAAAAAACAGTATTACTGCCACCTTCAGGATAAACATCAGTCTAACCCAAAAAAGTTTTGGGCTGGATTTAACAACCTTCTTCATCCTGGTAAATCTTCTACCCCAATACCGGAGAAACTCACAAGTAAAAAACCAGAAGAAATAGCCAATGCCTTTAACATTTTTTTTACAGAGACCATCCAGTCCCTAGCCAACCATCTACCCACTTCCTCTCCATCCTCAACTATTCCTCAAGACTTACCCCCTTGCTCCTTTAACCTTCAAACAGTATCCACCTCCTATATTCGTACCCTAATAAAAAAACTAAAACCGTCCTCCCTTGCTGCCGATCGTCTCCCTGCAGAATACCTCCAACTAGCCTCTGATGTCATTGCCTATCCCATATCAATCTTGATCAATAGATCCATTACTGAGGCCAACATCCCCTCAGTACATCATTCCATTACATAAAGGAGGCCCTTCCACTGAAACTTCCAATTACAGGCCGATTGCTATACTATCTCCAATAGCTAAAATTCTGGAACGGTGTGTTCACAAACAACTCCTACACTACCTTACCATCAATAATCTATTGTCTAGTACCCAGCATGGTTTTCGCCCCCACCATAGTACTACCACTGCCCTCCTCTCCTTTGTCGACTCAGTAAATAGCAACCGTAACAAAAACTTATATCCTCTGCACTCTTTCTTGATCTATCAAAAGCTTTTGACATGGTCAACCACCAACTATTACTCCAAACTCTTCGTACCCTCCATCTGGACAAGTTAGGCCTAAACTGGTTCAAGGATTACCTTTCTTGCCGACAACAAGCAGTCCAGTGGAAAAACAGTTTATCTCAACTACTCCCTAACAACATAGGTGTCCCCCAAGGCTCCATACTTGGTCCCCTTCTTTTCTCTGTCTTTATAAATGACCTTCACACTTTCATCCCCAGCTCCACCTGCATCCAATACATGAGCGACTCTACCTTGATCTGCTCTGATCTTTCTCTCCAGAAACTGCAAGTAGCCACCCAACAATGTTTTGCCAAAGTTGAAAAAAGGCTCTCTGACCTGAAACTCATTCTCAACCCAAATAAAACCAAGTTACTTTTATTCTTTCCCTTGTCTACCACTTCCTTAACCCTAACAGCACAACCGTCTAATCCTAGCTCCTTTTTTGTGGAATCCTCTAATGGAACCATCATAGAGCCCGTCTCCCACACCAAGTTATTAGGTGTCACTATTGACTACAAGCTCAAATTCGATCTCCATACTTCCCAAACCATTAAATCTGTTAACAAGAAACTAGGTTCAATGTACAGAATCAGGAACTTTCTTACTCCACATGCAAAATTAACCATTGCCCGTACGCATCTTCTTTCCATGTTACTATATGCCTCCCCAGTATTTTCCTTCCTGAATAAACGTGAGCTCAATAACCTTTCTACCACCTACCACCATATAGCCAAATTCATAACAGGCTCAACTTATCGTACACACCATTGCTATAACCTCAAGAAACTCGGCTGGCTAGAACTGCCCAATCTTCTTAAATTTAATCAACTCACGGAAGCCTTCAAAATAATTCATCAACCTGACAAAACCCCCTCACTCTCCAATATCCTTACCCCTTATACCAACCTCAGTTCCCTTCGATCATCAAATAGTAATCAAGTATTAACCATCAAATCTAACAACGTAGGTGGTGACGCTCTTTATGCTAACTCTATTGGAAAGCTATGGAATTCCCTTCCCAATAACCTTAGACTCATGACATCACTCACCACATTCAAAAATAATCTTAGAGAATATTTTAAGTCCCACTGGTTATGCCCTTGTCCAACCCCAGATTAACACCTACAGCTTCACTTTACCCTACTTCCTACTCTCTCTCTACTATCAACCAGGTTTATCTCCTCCTTATCTACCTTTTCTGATCTATTCAACCTAGGATTTCTCTTTACTAGCACATATATAATGTTTATTTTACTGTTTCTTATTCTTTACAATCTAAGATTATACCAATGATTTCTCACTACAAATATGTATATAAGGTTTTTTACTGTTTTGTTATACTTTACAATGTAAGATTTCCATAAAATTGTAATGCTAAACTGTTCTCATGGTTGGGAGCTTTTCTCCCCGGGCCTCTACTGAAAAGGGATATGTATCCAGCTAGACTAGCCCGGTCAACAAATGTAAAATAAATAAAATAAATAAATAAATAAAATAAATGTACACTAACAAGATTATGACAGTCTGATAAACATCTATCATTACTCCATAACACTGTACTACAACCTTGCACTTTGATGGACATTGCTTCATGTCTCTGAAAACTAATGTTTGACTACCTCAGAGAGACAGAGTAACAAACAGTCTGTTACTTATTTGTTTCAGTCTCTCTCTCTCTAGAGTGCTTGTATAAAGACAACATCCAGTGTAAAAAGAGAAAGATGCAAAACACTGATGGTCTGTTCCTGTGTTTAACTGGTAAAGTTAACAAATACATTTCTATGACATATATGGTATTCTTCACTTTGGACTATTCAGAAAAAAAACAGAAGTCATGTGCATCTTACTGTTAATGAGACTTCAGGTGTACTCACTTCAAAAATAATTCTTAATCATTGTTTTCCAAATTGAAGTAATTGAAGTCCTCACATGAAGCTGAAACTAGTCTGCTGATTTAGGAGATAATTTAATCCCAAATGTCCCCAAAGTCAGAAATCTCATTAGTGAGTGCTGCTTCAGTTTCAGATACTTTTAGTGCATGAAAGTGAACATATCAGCAAGACTTCTTGCTTTTCTCATCTACAGGCTCTAGAACAAAAAATCGATAGTGGCTGCTTTAGTAAAACTTGACGTTGACAGTTCCTCCCTGTTGGCTGTGCAGCATTAGTGATGCTCTTGTAGTGCTCCACAGACAACACAGAGATGTCAATATGATTTTGTTCCACATTTCATGCTTGCCATTTCCCATCTGCAGCCAATTCATAAACTTTGCTTGCACATACCTTTGCACGAATTTCCATTTTTGCCACCTACACACTCAGCTGTCCGTTTATGTACTTCAATGCCTTTGCATCACTGTGACTGCCTTTGCAGTGTGTCGCTCCAAATCTGCATCACATTTAATATTTCAGGAA
Organism: Protopterus annectens; assembly: GCF_019279795.1. Lineage (NCBI taxonomy): Eukaryota > Metazoa > Chordata > Ceratodontiformes > Protopteridae > Protopterus > Protopterus annectens. The sequence goes on from NC_056744.1 coordinate 1,341,338,575, forward strand.
AATGCCAATGGATGTTTTTTTTCTGCCACAGAGCTTTAAATCCTTTTCTTCCATTTGTCTGATAGAAATAAATAAGTATCAATAGATGAAATGAGGAAAATATTGAGGTGTGTCTGGCGAGGCACTGCAGAGGTTTATAAATAAAATTAAATCTGTTTATCAAGAATACGTTCCCAGAATATTTACAGGTCTTGTTGGATTGCTTTGTAAAGCACAAAATACTAAAAGCACAACTATGTCATGTACCACGCTGCTACGTATACATGTATACAGTCGTATTTTACAGCATTTAGTCAACAGCACACTATGATACTTGCAAAGTAGCAAATTAAAGCTGAATGCAAAAGTTAGCATGAAAGGCAACTGCTATCTTCCTGGACATGGGTCTCATTCATATTTTCTTATGTGTGGAAATTATTATTTTTTTGATATTTTTGTGAATAGAAGACAAATGTGTAATTCTATGTGCAAGTACTTTAGAAGATAGCTCTGTCTCTCTCTTTCTCTTTCTTTGGTCATTACTGATACACTTTCTTTCTCAGCAAAAATAGCTACATGACCTACCCATATCAAAGTAGGAAATAGCTATTTTAAATATGAATATCCACAAGACAGGAAGAAAGAAACACTAGAAAAAATCTGCACATAGATGGCAATAAAGTGCTTCAGTTCAATTTGTAGATTCATCAAAACCTAACAGTTTAAAAGAAAAAACAGATGGCTTTAGCACTTTCAACAATTCAGAGCCACGATAAAGAAAGAGTCACAAAAACAAGCAATAAGTCAGCATCAAAAGGGGTGATTTAGCACAATCATGGAAATGGGTGATTCAAAGATTCATTAGTTGCATTGAGGTAAGATAACATTATTAGCTAATGTGCATATCTCTGAATTGCTCACTGGTTACTGCAAGACTAATAAACCCTTTTCTGTTGTCTTTGAGGCAATCTCCATTGGCAGCTGATGGATTGTGATTATGGCCAGTCAATAACACCAGACAAGTAACATTCCTCTTACTATTCAAAAAATACATTGTCTTGCAAGACCTGTTGCTCCTGTTTTTTTAAGTGGAGTACAGCAATATGTAAGTCTTGAGCATGGCCTGTTTAAGATGGACCTTCACATTCAGTCAATAAGGCCAGACGTTAGAATTCCATACTTATTTTATGTCCATAATATGCTTTGTGCTGCAAAACCTAAGTTCTAATAACTTTAAGTTGATGAGGATGATATTAAAGACAGTCCCTAGTGCTTAGTGTTCCTCCAAGATATCTTGTATGCTATATATATATATATTTGATGTGACATAGGGTAATGTTTAAAAGTCCCTGTTGTCTAGTGTCAACCCCCTCCAATTATTGCAGGACTTGCTGTTTAGTCAAGTGGAGATTGGCTATAGCAACAACCCATTCCCCCCAACACATGCACATATGCTTTCATACGTTCATGCACACACAAACATTATCTCACAGTCGTGAAAACACATACACACACACACACACACACACACACACACACACACACACACACACACACACACACACACACACACACACACACACACACACACACACACACACACACCTTAAACCACTCATATCACTGCAAATTTGCAGACACGTATCCCTCCTCAGCTTCACCTGTCTGCTCAACACCCAGGCACTTCTAACACAATCTCTCTCATTGACACGGGTGACAATGAACTTTTGGCTGAGTTAACTGACTAAGAAGTGATTTACAGCAGTTATATGAATCATTAACCTGTGTAAATCACTTACCACAATCATCTACCAGGGAAATTAGATGGCGAATTATCATATGCCACATATATATTTTCAGTAGGCCAAAGTGACGGTCCACTATGGTGCTATATCTCTTTGAGGTAAGCACTGCAATAGAGCTAAGAATCGGACATTGCTACCAGCAGCAGTAAAAATAGATTATCATTGGCAGCAACAATTCTGAATGCTGGCCCAGGTGTTTATGACTATCAGTGGTATTCAATAAACTCTATGTAGGTTTCACGAGAAGCCTACATGGAGTTTACTTGTTTGCTTGGTGAGCAGCAGCGCTAACTACATATTCATGCTGCACACTGTGTTTAAATGTAAACAACTGCAGTTTCATGATTAGCAACAATGTTGCCAGCCAAGAAACTGTGTAAAGCAACACAGATAGCAGCAGACATGTAGGCCTGTTTACCTAAGGGCAAACAAGGTCTGCAGGATTGCGTGGAATTCCACAATAATTACCAGGGTTAATAATATATCAATGTATATGTTTGAAACACATTAAAAGGCAGAGTATACAGTGCAGAATATTGTGGGATCCTGTTTTAGACATTCTGAACAAAATTGTGTAAATGATCTGAACTGGTACATGGACTTCCATTTAAAATAAACAGTCAGGGGAGTCTGTGTATTAAATAGGGACACACAGATGACTTTTAGGAATGACCACAGGGAAAGAGGACAGGGGAAACATTGTAATTTTCAGCAGAAGAGGGCATGTAAATGGAAGATAGTTGTAACAGGAACACTAATCATATATCAACATGGTACAGTATGGACTGCACATTGAAGCTGTATATACTGTGACTGCCAGACAAGGTGACATAACAATGGAGAATATGTCTTTGTGATAAAAGCATCCTGATATGAACAATGGAGAGGACATCCATCAGGGGTGTTATATACAAACAGGGTTAGGTACATATTGTTAAGCTCTGCAAACTGACTTGCCTGAATATGACTATAATGTTAGTAGAGGTCACCGACAAGTGAGACACGGTTACAGGCTCATGGACAACAATAAACAGAAGCACGCACAATCATGGACAATATCAGAATAATACCACCAGTAATCCCATGCCTCTAATATAACATATGTGATTCTGAGTGATCATGAATGGTTCTGCATGAACACACGTGTACAGCTATTATGTACAGCTATTATGACATGTCAGAAATCTATGAGGGTAGTCAAGCACACCATCCTGACACTGTAACATCTACTGGAGATGTTAGGAGGGACACTGCTATATCTGTATGTGACATTATGATAAATCCAGGCTAGTTAACTGGTGTGCATGGCATATATATGGCACAATCCACACTGTCATGAATGTAACCATGCCATCAATGCTGTCAAAAAGCTAGGTTTATATTTGTGTGCATCACTAGAACAGGTATCACACATGCATCTGGTATAACACCTTGATGGGATATCCACACCATCAGACAGTAAGGTTTATGCAACAAAAAAAGACCTAGGTATGGCCAATAAGATATGTGTGAGCTCACTGTGGCAAAGGTGGTACACTTCAGTTACACATCACTGGAAGATGTGTAGGGAGGTACATGAAGAAGGGTGCATTGTACTTAGTTATTGGTGTGATGAAGGCTGTGAACTATGGAGGTATTATGGACTTTGATGTGGATGTCCTGCATATACTCAAGAGTCGTGTTACATACAAGGGAGTAGTCAAAACTGTGGGCACATGCTGGAGGACATTCCACATACCATCTACCCCAGGATACAGGTCACATACCACTTGGTCTGATCATAGGGTTGTGATGTCTTCAGTATCACTGGGTTGCACATTTGTTTTCATAACATAACAAATATCTCCATGTTTTTGTTTCATATCATGTGTTGTCATGGCTGTGGCAGTGATCTTTGGTGTGTGTTGGTTGGAGTAAATGACTGCCCACAATCTGTAGTCCTCCAGAAAGCTGTTTGGACACAGGATATGCATGTCATTCTTGACATCTGTGACTTAAATAATAGAAAGGAACATACCTCTCAATTGTACAGATTTTTGCAGAATGTCCAGATTTATTGTCTAATATTTTTGGTCTGCTCCTCATAAAATTGTAATTTACTGGCAAAGCACTGGCAATTCTTTGAGGATTGAAGTAAAAAAATGACGATAGATGTTTGAGTTACAGACTTTGTACTTTTCAGAAAATTCATACTAATACAAAACCTGTTATTCTATCAACTTAATATGTTTGTAAGAGCAATATTTAAAAATTGTCCTTATTTTTGGGCCTTTGTCCCTTCATTATATATGGCTTTGTCAAGACTTCCTGGTATTAGAGGTTGAGAGGTATAGACAGGAAAGGGCCTAGCAGACAGCCCTGATGTATGGACTTGATCACTGGACTCAAAAAATAGGTCACGTCATACATTTCAACATATTTAGATGCCATGTATGTGGTCCAGTGGTTTATCCACTTGGTGATATAGGTGTTTATGGCCACTTCTGACAGTGTTGAGTTAATACCTCAGTGTGGACTTGCATCAAATGGCTTGGCCTGGTCAAGTTCCCCTGTATGATAGTGTTGTCATCATGCATGCCCTCGATGACCTTCTTGAGAACATCTAACAGATATAACAGACACAGATGTAGCATTAACAACTCACACATATTTTTTGCACACTGCTGGGATAGTATCAGTGTCCATTTAGAAAAGGTCCATGATACTGGTCTACTTCACAGATGAGGAGAGTCAAGATGTATCTATACATGCATGCATTAGGTGCTGTCTCCCCCACACACTCAGATGGATGCATGTTGATGTACACCCTTTTACGGGAATATATTTCATCTGAAGGGTGTGTTGAATTGTGGATCCAACAATGTACAATAGGTGTATGTTCTGAGTCATGCTATAGGTGATCTGTGATATTGTCACAGCCTATTTATTCTGTGTGATAAGCGTGGATGAAGGTAAGACAGTGCATACTTTCAATCTTGATCATGCCTAGAGTTTTGAAACAATCCCCCACTCAGGTATCATTGAGGAGCTCTCCCAGCTGGGGATTAACCCTTACATCACTAGATGGTCAACCAAGTGGCTGGCCAACAGAACACATACTGTGAATGTTGGTGAATCAACCTCTACAAGTACAGCTATCACCACTCGCGTACCCCAAGGATCTGTGCTGGGCCATTTACTGTTTGGAATCCATTTCTCAACAATCTAGACTAAAGTATATGGCCTTTGGCTTACCAAGTTTGCTGATTATTGCATATTGGGTGCAGTCATTGAGTCCACCAATGATGTTAACATATTACAGGAGGGGATAACACAGACAAATGACTGGTGCCAAATCCACATGGTCTTCAAATAAAGACAAAAATGTGTCATTACGTTTGCCTTCTGCAAAGTGGAATTCCCAGCTAATTACAACATTGCCAATGCAACCCCCCACACTCAAACCCAGCAGTGCAAGGCCTAGGAAGACATGTAGATGTTTCCATAGGTGGCATGAAAAGGCTACATTGTGCACCTTATAAGTCAAGAGGTAAGTTAAGAGGTTTTGCATGTACCTCATCAGATACCTGTAGCAGCTGGAGAGACCACAGGGATTGCTAACTAAGAAAATAGAAGGCCTACAAACCATGCCATGATGTATGTGGATAGACTGAAATCCCTGTCACTGATCTGTATCATATAGGATGAGGTGACTTTTGCCTGGCCTACATGCCAATCTCTGACCCTGCCCTGATAGAAACACTGCACATCTGCAAACCAGCTATAGCTGATTACATCAGCACAGTCTAGCGAGAGGAAGATGATAACAACAGTGTCCCACATGCTGGTGTAAAATGCTCTCTCAAATATCAAGAAAGTACACACACACACACACACACACACACACACACACACACACACACACACGCACACACATGCACACACACACACACACACACACACACACACACACACACACACACACACACACACACACACACACACACACACACACACACACACACACACACAGCCCAGTTGACTGCAGTGAGAACAGAATACCTAAGTACACTGATTAAAAGCTGTCTGCGTTTAACACAAGTGCCACAGCATACGTCTGACTTCAGGAGTGTCAGACATCACTTTATAAGTGATGACATCAGCAGTGTCTCATGAGGAGAAGATGGTAATAGCAGTGTCCCATGTGCTGGTGTAAAATTCTTTCTCTAATGTCAAGTAAGTGCAAAAACACACACACTCCAGTAGATTGTAGTAAGATTAGATCCCCTTCCTAACTATGTACATAGACTAGACACTTAGTATTCTAAGCATGTTTCACAGCAGAAGTCTGACTCTTGTAAGGCTGCAGGGAAACTTATAGTGGATGACATCAGCAGTGGATGTTGGAGAGAAGATGTTGGGAGGCCTGCATGAAATGGATGTGTTGGCATGTGCAAGTGTCAAAATATTGACAGTCCATGGAATTGGAATGATAACTGTAAGATACTTATGCTCTTCTGACCAGATAGACACACACCTGTGCGAACACACACACACACACACACACACACACACACACACACACACACACACACACACACACCTCCCAGTTGACTGCAGTGAGATTAGAACCCCTATATAAATACACAGACTAGAGGACTGCATGAATGGATATGTAGGCATGCACAAGTGTGAAAATATTGTCAATCCATAGGATTGGAGTGGTATACTCTTCTGACTAGATAGACAGACACACACACACACACACACACACACACACACACACACACACACACACACACACACATACACACACACACACACACACACACACACACACACACACACACACACACACACACACACACACACACACACCAGCTGACTGCATTGAGAACAGAACCCCTACCTATCAAACTACACCAGTAGAGAACTCAGTACTTTATGCAAGTATCATAGCACAAGTGTGACATTTACAAGGCTACAGTACAAGTTCTAGTGGCTAACATCTGCAACTGATGTTAGATAGAAGATGTTGGGAGTCCTGCATGTAATGGATAGCTAGCCATGTCCAACTGTCAAGATATTAAAGCTCTGCATGTTACCAGATTGATGAGTGTGCAATGTGTAGTATTTTGTGGTTGTATTTCCAATGTGGAGGTATATTTTAAGAGACAGATTTACAAACTATATGCAAACAGGTATCCACATTACTACATGGATTGGAAAATCTGAATGTTTATTGTCATTAAAACGATGTGCATCATATATAAGACAATTTATTTCTGTAATGTAGTTGATATATTTGTGCACATATACTGAGAGACCAAGGTTGCAGTGCATGGGGGAGGTAACAGATGGCTGCATTGTAAATATGTATTATTTTCCTAGATAGTGCTGTCATTTTGTTTGTGTTTCTACATGTGGTTTCATGGCATAGGTTCATAGGTTCATAGGTTCATACTAGGCTATCTGCCCAAGGGCATTTATAAGTCTAGCCCATAGTTATGTGGCTTTCGCCACCCCTTTAGTTTGAATAAAAACTATGCCTATCATTTTTCTGTGCCTCTGTCAAGCAGTGACACTGAAGTAATCCCTGGGGTATATCTGCGATCTCCCATCCATTGGTCAAGATTCCTCTTGAACAAGGCCAGCGGGGTGCTCTGCCTCACATGTACCGGGATTTTGTTCCACAGCATAGGAGTCTCTGGGTGATGAATCTGTCCCTCCAGCACGTTCTATTTATAACCGTGTCAAGGTTTAAGTCTCCCTTGTGGTTCTGAGGGATCTAGATTTTTGAGGTGAAGCATATTCATCAAATCTGGGTTTGACATGGCCTTATATGTCAGGCACAGGTCACCTCTGAGCAAGCGGTATGAGACTGAATAAAGCTGGAGTTCTTTCAGTCGGGCAGCATAAGACATATTTTTGAGACCCTTTATCCTTTTGGTGAGGAACTTTTGGGGCCTTTCAAGCTGCATCAGGTGTCTGGTCAGATACATTCCGACGGGCATTGTACTCAATCATAGGTCTAATGAGTGATGAGTACAGGGGACGATGACCCTTGATCTAGATGTGAATCCTTCATGATCAGGTGGGCGATATAGAAGGTTTCCTAACTACTTTAGCAACATGAGTGTCAAGCGAAGACTACTGTCAACTTGGGTCCCCAGATCCCTGATAACTTTTTCTGTGCTCAGTGGATTGTCACCTATATGGTAGCTAGTAACCTTGTTTTCCCGAAGGTATGACTATGCATTTTTGGCGTTTAACTTCAGGCCATGGCTCTGGCACCAGTTATCCGTTTCTGTGAGGCCCTTCTGGAGGATATCTGTGTCAGATGTGGTTTGCAGTCATCTGCAAACTTTGTCAGCCATAACCCTCCTGTGTTTGCTTGTACTTCAGAAAAGTAGATGCCGAACAAGAGTGGACCAGGGACTGAGCCCTGTGGGACACCACTTGTGACAGGCTTTGAGTCTGACATGGCTCCAGCAACTCTGACCCTGTGGGTTCTGTCGCTAGCCAGTTTGCAACCCATCTTGTGATGTATGGGTTTACATTCAAGCTGATGAGTTTTCGATGATACCTGTGGGGTATTGTGTAGGCCTTTGCCAGGTCGAGGTAGGCTGTATGGACTGCCTTTCCTCATCAATGGCCTTGGTGACTGAAAAGTCAACCAAGTTTAAGAGGCAGGATCTGCCTTTGACAAAGCCAAACTGGGTTGGATCCAAAGTCTGCAAGTTCCCTATGTCTTTATTTATGAGTTCCATTATGATCCTCTCCATGGCTTTGCAGATAAGGCTTGTCAAGCTAATGGGGCGGTAATTTCCAGGGTCTGTGGAGGCACCGCCCTTATGAAGTGGGACCACAGTCAAATGAACACTAAATGGACAGTAAACCAAAGTAATACATGCTACTGTCCACTTTGCATAGCACATCATTGAGCAGCAGGACTGCATGATGGTTGCCAAAGTGTTTGTGCATGTGAGATACACATGTTTACTGTTTTCCCTGTTTGTGCATAGTTAAGCTGTGCACAAACATGAGCCTCATTGCTAACATTATTAGAATTCTCAGTAATGAATGTATGAAACACACTTGTTGCATTAATACATCTCCTTTGGAGTCCAGATGATATAGGCTTCAGATCCAGGTGTATGTAATACTTTTAAGTAGTGATAATATAATGAAATAATTATTTGTACTACATTTACTGTCTGTTAATGTGTGTTAATGCAGTGCAGTATGTTTAAGCGTCAATGTGTGGAGGTAACTATACTATTGAAGACCCACTAACCATTGTTTGGCATTGGTGTGCTATGTATGTTGTGTGTGATTCTATTTTTGACCATATTATAGGTGTTAAAATGGAGTAGATAGAAAATTGTGAAATGGGGGCAAGCAGGGGGAAGAACAAAGGGCAGGCAATATTGGAATGTGCATGAGGGATGCCGGAAAAAAACATAGCTATCCATTTCTTCAACAGTGTAAAATGAAAATATTTATAGAATATTAGCTGAATTTGTACTGTCACCTCCACAAAGAGGGGTAACAATGACACAATCATGTTCTATAGCCAATTGAATGAAATCAAGTGTCAAGAAGATATGTGTGTGAAGTGGAGAGCTATGTATGGGATTTTTTTTCTGGGATGGGTGCCCATTTTTTTTCACTTCAGTATGAGAAAACTGAATAGGGGCATTGATATTTCTGGGTCAGTTTAGTTGGGTAGATGAGGAAGCAAATGCAAAGAAAGAGGACAAGCAAGACAAGACACAGGGATGGTGAGGGACACAACAGGTTGGGGGAACACCATGATTGGCGGAGGGAAGGGACAACACATGCCCATCAAACATGAGAACAGTGAGAATCTAGTTCCCACCTGCAGGACTGCCATCACTGTCCCCTTACTCCACTGGCTGCTGGAGTACCTGATGTTTCCTCCTCCTGCATACCATGAGGGAGAGCAGCCTCTCCATCCAGTGTAGGCATACACCAATGGTGCTGTGCACGACCCTATGCACCAAACCTGGCATTTCCTGGCAGGTGATGAAATCTCCACCTCTGCCAGTACTCTTGGAGGGTATCACAGCACCATCTACTGGGGTAGTGCTACCTCAGGGCACAAGTAGTACAGCAGAAGCAGATGCAGTACTGCCAGGATGGGTCCCACATGTGCTGGGTGTTGGTGTGAGAGCCAGTGGAATGGGAGCCACTGGCTTTGGCCTACGTCCCTGTGTTTTGAAGCATTTAGTGGTTTGGTTGAGATGGATGACATGGCGACATTTTGATTACACGTAATAGAAAATAGAAGAAAGAGATAAGGGTTGGGGCAAGAGAAAAAAAGAGATAAAATTAGGACAATCATATGTGACATGCAATGCATTATCACAATAACGCAACTATTATGTTTTGCATTTAAGTATACTTCCTAATAACAACAAACTATGATTAAAGATAGCTCAAAGTAATCCCTGCAATGTGCAGATATTGCACATATGCTTGGTCCAATTATACAGATTAAAGTTAACAGCAGGGCATTTAAGCCACTTGTATACAATTTTATTTCTATAATATTATTACAAGATTGCACTATTTTATACTTATTACTCATGGTATTTGAATGTACAACATCTGACTACAGTCTTACACTTGACTGCTAAAGTCAGTTTGTGCTACCGACTTATTTTTCTACTATTGTATATAAAAGAAAACCTTTTTTAATTTTTAAAGCTACAATAATACTTCTCTTATATACCATACCACTTGCTTCCCTCAGTCTCTATAGATGCTCAGCATGGGCTTGCCTATTTGTATCTATTTCAGAATTAGCTGTGGAAAGAAAAGAAAAGAACAGAAAAGCATTGTGCATACTAGTCTTGCCTATATTTAGCTTTTTATGAATTATAAATTCTCTTTATTAGCATACTTACTCAACTGTGGGATGCTGCTAATTCAGAACTCATCCAACCACTGGTTGAGTGTATCCCTCTTGAGCCTTTAAATCATTAAAATGGTGCCTACACTGTTCTCCAGTGAGTGGGATTCCAGTTGCACTGGATACAGCCTTGGCCAGAATATTTTAAGCCTCAGACTTGTACTGGGAGCCGGTATAGTCCCCCTGCAAAAGTCATTGGCTGTGAGACTTTACCAGGAGTCCACTAAAGATTCTGGACTCCTCAACAACTTGCTTCTGCCCCTTCAATTGAACACCTTCCTTTCTAACACCTGACATGTCTAACCTGAAAGCAATGCAATAGCAAATAATTATTTCCTGCCAGTTCCTGTTATTCCATTTACTGGTAGTGTGCAAACCCAAGCTATGATGCCAACTATGTTTGCAAGATGTTAAGTGAAGAGCAACAGTGCTAAACATAGAGGAAAGCAATTGTGGAAATTGGAAGGGTTAATCTGACATTTGACATTAGTTTGAGTGGTGTGTGCTGCTGTAACTGCTAGGTGATTTGACTTTGCAGACATGCACTGGGTGCATACAGTTCATGATCTGATACATTTCATTTGGCTTTATACACTGAAAAAAAAATATTTTTACAGTGTGGTATTCAAACCTATGCATAAGGGACAAAATATTTTCTTCCACAGTGGTGATCTTCCACCTTTGCCACAAAAGAAGTTCTTCTCAGACATTGTCATGAATTATTTATAAATACAAATGACAAACTGAGGTGTTAACCATGTATGCAGGTGATGTGTCAACTTCCTTGCAGATACATTAATTTGAGTATGTGTCTTATTTAAGTGTAAAGGCCATGCAAGTCCAAAATTATACTTACAGAAACATAGGCAATATACCCTTAGTTATATATCTGAACCTTCAAAATGCAGTAAGGGTGTCATATCCCTCATACATATAATTCATATCAGCTCTACTGCTATGCATAGTTATTGTTATTTATAAATATGTATGAATTGTTATAAGTGATATTTAGTATAATTTGAAATGGAACAACAGTAAAAATGTCTCAAATGTCCTGTATTAGAACCTGGGACCATAATGCTGAATGGGCAGACATGGGATAATACCTTAACCTTAGATGCTATGACTCATGTAAGTTAATTGGATAAAAATCCAAGATACTGCTTAGTTCTTGATGCATGTAAAGCATTTGACAGAGTTAATTGGAACTTCCTTTTTACAACCATGAATAATTTTAACATCCCCAAAGAGTTTATCAATCTAATTAGAACTTTATATAATAATTCATATACTTACCTCTATGTTAATAAAAGAGTTTCAAGTTAGAGAATAGTACTAGACAGGGATGTCCCCTATCCCCTCACCTTTTCAATCTGTATATTGAACCAATGTTTTTATACCTCTCTCAAGCCACATATTTTTTTAAACCAAAAGGTTCTGAACCAGCAGGTGTAAAACTCCAAAGATTTATTGAGAAATATAAAGTAAAGCGCTTTTCATCTCCCTTAGTAGGAAGACTTCTTCAGACAAAGTAAAATGTCATCTAACACAATTTAAAATCAAAAAGGAGCCAAAAAAGGCGTATTACAAAATTACAAACAGTTGTTTCTTCAGTCGTTTTTAAAATATATATATATATATATATATATATATATATATATATATATAAAAATTTTAACTTTAGAAACATTGGTTTTCTGACCTTCGCAATGTTTCGCTGTACTTCGATTCTTAATTTATTCTATTTATAGTTTTGGTTCAGGATTTGTATGCCTTATTTTTCCTCAGATCCTACATTGTGGTCTGATTTGATTTTTGCTTACTCCTAGATATACACACCTTTTTTGTGTAAGTAACAATGAGCTTTTAATGTTTAGATCCACGGTATTTTGAAGTGTTGTGTTTACCTATCGTAAATGTTATTGAACACCAACAGCTGTGGATTTACTTTGGTGGTGTGTCTCTTGCCTTGTCCTACTTTACTTTTTGCTTGTTACCTTCTTGCTCAAAGTATCAACTCATGCGCAGAACAATGTGCCATATTCACGGGCACAGTCGAGATTTTTTGTTTGTTTTGACTACCCACTTTTTTTTCCGTATGCTTTGCATCTGTATGGCATATGAATAAAATGCCGAATTGTGAACCCGGCGGTTTGTTTGCTTTAGTTTAGAAGTGTCTTTTATGCAATGCTGTGCCGTATATATCTTCTTACTGAAACAGCTACATTTTGATTTGTTTTGACTGACACAACTATTACACATTAAATGTTAGAAAGTGTTCCGATTGCAGCTTGGTGTTTTACCTGTTGCTTAAGGAACCTTTTTTTGCATTTTGTTGGTGCTGAAATGACAAGTAATCACCTGTGTTGGATATTTAACATGGAAATATATATATTTGGTTATTTAACACTCTTTTTATTAGAAACGCCTTTGAAATTCCGTTCACTGCAGACTCCCAGTTGAGTTGCACTGTTTATTTACTTAGAAATGTATACTTTGTATTACTTTTTTCATTTTGAAGCAATGGACACTCCATTTGTTTTTATTCAGTTGCAAGCACTACTGTATTTTATTTTATTTTCAACTACAAGAGTCTGCATGAGTTTTGCTTACTCTATGAAAGGTTGTTGCTAAACAAATTGTATTTACACTTGAATGTGTTTATGAACCTTGACTAAGATACCCTTTGTTATTTTTACTAAGTTTGTGTTTCTTTTCTTGAAAACTCTTTTATGTTTGGTCCTTTGTCTACACAAAGTAGACATTTATTTATGCTTTTAATGTAATATACCTTTAAATGTGAAGGAATACCAGTGGATCCAATTAAGGCAGCTGTTTGTAATTTTGTAATATGCCTATTTTGGTGCCTTTTTGATTTTAAATTGTGTTAGATGACATTTTACTTTGTCTGAAGAAGTCTTCCTACTAAGGGAGACGAAAAGCGCTTTATTTTATATTTCTCAATAAATCTTTGGAGTTTTACACCTGCTGGTTCGGAACCTTTTGGTTTGTTTTTCGACAGTTTGTTTCACATATTTATTTATTTATTTATTTATTTTACATTTGTTGACCGGGATAGTCTGACTGGATATATGCCCATTTTCACCAGAGGCCCAGGGACAAAAGCTCCAAGATAATAATACACATTGAACATTTAGAAAATGCTAGTTTCAAGCAGATTACAGTCATAAGCAATGCCAGCATTTACTACATATAGTACTAACTTATTATAAAACACTTTACAAAACATAATATTATTTTCAAAGTTAGACATACATAACATTACATTCTGGTTTAAGACACATCAAGCAGCAGTTATACAAATGACCCTTCCTGAAATGGTGTGGTAGAAAAAAGTTAGAAGTAGTTGAAGGTAAGGCACCCAAGTAATAGATAGGTCACTAGTCGGGGTTAGTGCAAGGGCATAACCAATGAATTTTGAAGTATTTCTTGAGTTTGTTCTTGAATCGAGTTAGTGAGGGTTCTAGGGTCATGTCAGCTGGGAGTCTGTTCCATATTTTTCCAACAGAGTTGGCAAACAGGGAGTCCCCAGCTGAGTAGTTGGATTTGTATGTTTGAACTAGGAGTCTAGTGGATGATCGCAGTGGCCGGGTGCTGGTGTAGGGGCTGATAATATTTTTTAGTGCGGGTGTACTTTCTGGTTGGTAAAGGACTTTATGTGCCAGTATTAGCTGGTTGAACTGCAGTAGACTAGGCAGTTCAAGCCATCCTAAGTGATTTATGTTGTGACAGTGGTGTGTCCAGTAGGCTGTGCCAGTAGCAACTCTGGCAATGTGGTTATAGCAGGATGATAGTTTATTAAGATTTGTTTTGTTTAAGTTGGAGAATAGAGGTGCGGTGTAGAGAAGAGTTGATAGCAGATGGGAACGGGCAATTGCAGTTCTAGCAAGTGGGGTAAGGAAAGGTTTGTTTCTGTAAAGAGAGCCAAGTTTTTTATTAATGATTTTAATAGTTTGACTGATATGTACATCAAACTTCAGGTTATCAACTATTACACCCAGTAGTTTAGTTTGGGCTTCTGGGGAGATGATAGTGCCATTGTTAGTGGTTATGATGAAGGATGCCAGGGAATTCCTGCATGTGGGGGAAAAGAGGAGCAGCTTAGTTTTGTTGGGGTTTAGGATTAGATGTTGATTGGAGAGCCATTTTCCACTGTAGTGAAGGTATTTTGGGTTAATGTGAATAGAGTAGCTGGTGAAGTGTCAGAACAAATCAAGGTGGAGTCATCCACATATTGAATGCAGGTAACATCTGGGATGACTGAATGAAGGTCGTTGATAAAGATGGAGAAAATAAGGCGTCCTAGTATCGAGCCCTGGTGGACTCCTAATGTGATGGGTAGGCGAGATGATAGCTTGTCCTGCCATAGGACTGCCTGTTGCCTGCCCTGCAGGTAGGATTGAAACCATTGGAGTGCATGGTTGTTTAAGGAGAAGGCCTTCAAGGTATTTATAAGCTTTTTGTTGTCAACCATGTCAAAAGCCTTGGATAGATCTAGAAAGAGTGCTGAGGATAGTTTGTTATTATTGTGGTTGTGGTCAGAGAAAGAGATGAGGGCAGAAGTAATACTGTGGTGTGGCTTAAAGCCATGGTGAAAGTTGGACAACAGCTTGTTCTGTGTGAGGTAGTGCATGAGCTGTATGTGTACACACTTCTCCATAATTTTAGCTAGAGGTGACAGACTAGCTATGGGTCTAAAGTTTGACAGTTCAGTGGAACTGCCTCCTTTATGGAAAGGTATGACATGGGAGATTTTCCATATAGGGGGTACAATAGCTTCAGATACAGCTCTGTTGATCAAGATTGAGATGGGATATGCTATGGTGTCAGCAGCCTTTTGTAGATAGTCTGCTGGATGGAGGTCAGCAGCCAGGGTGGTGGGTCTTAGTTTCTTACATAGGGCATGAATAAGTTGAGTAGGAACAGGTTGGAAGGTGAAGTATGTTTGGGAACTGGGTGTGGCTGCATTAGAATTAGAACTATTGGGATAGAGTTGGCTGGCTAGAGACTGGATAGTCTCTATAAAGAAGCTGTTGAAGTTATTAGTAATGTCTACTGTTTTTTTTTTTGTTGGGAAGCTGAGGGAGGTGGAGTGGTGGTTTGGCCTGGGTGGAGTAGTTTGTTTATTCCTGCCCAGAACTTTTGAGGTTTGCTTTGGTGTTTTTGCAGTAGATGGTAGTAGTAGTAGTTCTTTTTGTCTAAGGTTATGGATTTTTTGGTATCATTCCTTAGCTGTCTCAATCTTAGTTGATCAAGTGGGGCATATCACTATATTCCTAGAATTATAAACACCAAAATAATGTTATCTGCCTATGCAGATGATTTAAATATTTATTTTGAATGACTTATTTCAGATTTGAAGAAGATATGCAACACAATAGATACATTTTCAAATAGTTCGAACTACAAAGTCAATCTTAAAAAGTCACTCATTTTCCCCATTAATACTTTACATCATAAAGAGTACCTACTCTCAGATTCTCCTTTCAGGATAGAATACTCTTTTAGATATTTAAGGGTACAATTTGAGCATAACCATTCCCATATGTATCAAAAAAATATAAAAATGTGGGCAGACACCTTGCAAGATCTTAGTAGATGGCAACAATTGAAACTGTCCCTCCTCTCTAAATCAGCAATTATTAGGATGAACATTCTATCTAAATTCTTATACCATCTAAATACCTCAAAAGTAGTTATACCGAACAAATTCTTCCATAACGTTCACAAAGAACTGGCTAAATTTCTATGGTTACCAAAATCAGTTAGGATAAGTTTCCAGAAATTGATATACCCTAGAGAAAAGGGAGGTTTAGGTTTACCAGATTTTTGACTTTATTATTGGATCATGTGTGCAAGCCAAATCATCTTAATTTCAGAATTTAACCAGAAAAAAATGCATGGTCTCCCCCTTGGATTAAAGTTTGGTACAACCACCTTACCATTAACAATCTTAACCCAAAAGTCCTCCCTTATATGTCAGCCATGAGTATAAAGAACTCTAATATAAAAAATATCTTAAAACAGAGAATTAAGATATTTCAGGAGTTGATAAAGTTTATAGCATTGGATAAGACCCTCCCCTTACTTCAACCTATACCTATGAATCCTAACATTAAACTTAACAGTAAAATGATTAATCTCTCAGATTATCCCTTAATTAAAGAATATACTGTATGGGACATTTATAAACACAAGAAGAAATTGCTTCATGATATGAGAAGTGGGTTAAAACTGGGTGGTAAGTACACTATTGTCTTAAGACAGCTTAGAGAACTAATTTCTACACTAATTAAGGAGACATCAAACTTATAAAATAGTGATAGCCTCTAAATACCAAAATGTACTACTTTTTACCAATTTTTGGGATAAACAAGGAACCAAGATTATGGATAACCAAAAACTCTGAGCCACTGAATCCACGATTAAGCTTACCCCTTTCAAAACATTAGTCTATATGCAGCTAATAATTAATAATAATTCTTACTTTACTCCATTCAAATTAAACAAATTTAATCATAAGATTTCTTCTGCATGTTCATGTTGTTCCTTTCCAAGCGCAGACCTTCTACATATTCTGTGGTTCTGTGAGCACACTCATAAACTTTGGTGATCCCTGAAAGTGTGGCTTGAGAAAATGGGTTATGAGAAGTCCACACTATCATGGGAACTCTTTTAGATATTTGGCACATTACAGAACTTAGGATATCAAAACTGAAATTTCATGACTTATTACTCTTTGCTTTCTAATCAAATTCTTCATAACTAAAAACTGGCTGGACTGCACTAAATTATCCTGGAAGGAATTTAGGAATTTTGCAATCAAATACATATCCTCACAAAAATTATTCATTAGTAATTCTAATAAACAAGCATATTACCAGAAATATTGGAAACTTATATTCGACATTATTATGGGTGATTAACCAGTGTTTATAAAACCGAGCTTTTATTTAGATTCGATCTCTGGTATACAGGTTTTTTGGTTGTTGTAGTCACTTTAGCTTTAATTGCCCCAACGTGTCTACAGTAGCACTGTTTGTATATATATATATATATATATATATATATATATATATATATATATATATATATATATATATATATATATAGTTTAGATATGGAAGATGGGTTGGAGTTAAGGAACATATTGATACTATATGTGTATTATTCTTTGAATTTTCTATGTACTAGAATACTGTCATTCGATACTTCCTATGTGAAAACATTAATAAAAATATATTGAAAAAAAAGAACCTGGGACCATATTTATGACAGCCCGACACTTATACCTGTTACCACAGGAATATTGAAAGAATGCTAGGATAATTTCCTGATCATTACTATAAAGTTAACTGTCACAACAATAAAAATATGTTGCACTTCCTGTATTAGAACCCAGGATCATATGCATCACAGCCCTACCCCTACTTCTGCTGCCACAGGAATTGCTAAATAACAGTTGGATAATTCCCTATTCATTATTAACTTCTGTATGTTAACTGCCATGCAATGCCACTTACCATGTCTGTGCGGCGCCCAGCACACAGTTGATACAATGTATCCATTTTGAAATTGTTGACTATCTGCTTCCTGTCTGGAAGTGTTCGATGGCTGCAGGTGCTGGCGAAGCTTGCTAACTGTTGTGCAATGTTGCTTAGTGGAGTTGCATGGTGAAAAACAAACAGTGCAACAATGCATCCTTTCTGACATTTAGACTGCATACGCCCTTTTGTGTTGGTCATTAATTCAGATTTGCAAGATGGTGAATGTCACACAAATGAGATAAGCACAGCTAAACTTGTTCTAGTCTTGTGAGCAGTGTGACTTGAACCATGATCTACAGATAGTATATGCTGTGTGGATCAACATATTTACTAGATGTGCTACACACAGTGGTGATTCATAGGTGTAGTTGATGTATTGGTTATCAAAACGCAGATTACATGGCATTTACTGTTTTTCTCCATTTCCACTGTTTGCACTAAGCTGCTCACTATGCAAATACTTGCATTAAAAAAAGGAAAATTATGAGGAAAGGAAGAAAAGAAATCTATTAAACAACACTACAAAATTTGTGTTGGTATGCATGAAATATTTTTACAGAGTACTGGATTTGAACTTTTACTCCACTGAGCCTCAAAACACAGTAAGGGTGTCTTATCCCTATTTGCCACAGAAACACCGTCTCAGCAAAGAATGAAAATCATTGTGAATACAGGCAACTGCAGCATCATCTACAGTATTAACAAAACATATAACAGTTGTATACGTATGAGTTATTTGTACGTGTATTAATGTCAGATGTAGTGTACTGAGTGATCACACAACCATTTACGACTATTGCTTGTAGAAATGCATCTTTGTCTTATCTCTCTGTGTTTGTTACTTATTATTCTGTTATCTGATCAATAATCTGAGACATGTTGTCTAGAAAGCATTCTGTATCATTTTTCTTAAAATGTGTGAGGATATTAAATGGCAATAATATACAAGGGAGGTTGGATGTTACTGAGTAGAAGCTGTGAAATGCATGCTACTTACTTACATTTAAAACCTTGATACAGTTACTTCTACACTAAGTCTAACCTGGCTGACACACCCACTGGAGGTAAGGGAGTCTGAATTGTTGTTGTGTTTTCCTTCGCCCTACCAGTAATCATTCACAGCTGCAATCCATTAGAAACAAACACTGAGGGAATGCCTGCACTATATTTACATCTGCTACACAGAGCTTAGAATTTGGGATTCAGCAATTCTAATGAGTTTATACCTCATTTGTATCTTCATCGTGCTCACAGCCTTGAATCTATACTATAAAAAGGGAACTGTGTAGCTAGGAAACCTGAAGGTGAAGAGACTTGTTTATGTGTATAACACAGAAGAAGATTGCTATTACTTTGGTTTTATCTGCACAGAAGAATACTGCTCTTGATAAGGTATGATTGCACTTTTCAGTTATATACTGGATATGCTCACATAGCAAATGTTACTTTTATCTGTATGCACTTCTTAGAAGTTTACTGATGCCATAGGCATTTTTGTCAGGGCATTTTACTTTCTCAAATGTATAGCCTTATCAACTTTCGTCACAAGTACTAATGCTATAACTATTTTTCTCTTTACACTCTTCTATTGCTATGTTAGTGAAATGTAAATGTCCTATATTGTCAATGACACAGGGGTTTTAGCCATTTAGGATAGCCCATATACACCTCTAGGGAGTATGGCTACAGGTAGAGGTGACTAGCAATTGCATACAATTGAATGTTCTGTAGTAAATGTGTACACATTTTGGGATAGTTTATTTGATATCACCCTTTAAAAGTTCACAGATGGTTTGTTATCAAAATGTGTAATTTACCTGTTGTTTTGGGGGTGGGGGAGCCAAGTTCCATTTTTGTGTTGGCACAAACAAAATTGTTTGTACAGAGGTTAGCTTTGCTATTGTAACCTTCCTTGTTTTGGATCCAGCGTTGCTTTGTGTGTGACTGTAATATGTTACAGCCACATAAATAATTTTTTATATTTGAATAGCTTGACTGTTTTTTTTTTGTTTCTCCAGTGGTTAATATTAAAAAAAACTACATTTTTATGTGTTATATCTAAGCTTGACTTTTATTTATGTGATGCTTATGTATATTATAATAGGTCCTCCAAAGAAATGCTTAAGTTTGTAGACATGCCGATTCAATGGATTGGATGAATGACACATTGGAATGGACAGTGTCTGGGAGGGAACATCTGCTGGGAGGGGGACAACATCTACGTGGGTGTAGGACAGCCACATCATCTGATGTTAACTGGTGTGGTCTTGCCTGATCATGCTCCCATAGTAGTAATACTTCCACTGCTGTTTCAGTGGTTGAGGTGTCCACACCCAGGTATGGTTAGCCATGGGGTCATGTTTCTGGGCATACTCATGAGGAGAACTTGTCCAGCAGACATCAGTCAGATTAAGGTAACAGCAGTGCATCTCACTGTGGGCATGAATGTAACAGTGGAACTCCTGGCAGAGCCAGTTCTCGTGGTTGGGTACAACAACAATGAAATTACACCTCTGCCATACATGGCTCACACCTGTCTGAAATACCAAGAAGTAGAGCTAGCAGAGAGCTTGGCTGTGTTCCTCCAGACATCACACACCAATCTCACCTGGAGGGCCCATACAGGCACACACACAACTGTTACATGGTTCATCTGTGAGGCTTAAAGCTCATTCTGTCTCAGTGGCCATTTATTAATTTATCCAAATGTCTGCTTATTTCTCTTTCTTACTCACATGTACTCACTTACTTATTGTGTTAGCCTAGGCTTCCTGCCCCCCACACAACACCCTCTGCAGGTGATGATAAGTGTGCCATATCTTTGTTTTCTGTCTTTTGGATTTAGAGATGCATAAGCTTTGTGCCTGATGCTCAAGGTGCATAGCTGAGTTAATGCTTAGTATATCTGTGTTTGTGATGTAGTTTTGCTAATTGTACTTTTTACATATTCTAGTCTTACAAGGCTAGACAGTTGATAGAATCAAAACAGTTTTTGCGTCAGTATTTTTAAGAAAATTCTGAGGGTTATGAAGTCTGAAACTGAAATGTATCTCATTAATTTCTAACTTCTCTCTTTAATGATTTGCCAGTACAAAAGTATGAGGCCAAGTTGAGGATTTCCAGTGACCATCAGTACTTTTGAGAGGTATGAATGTATGAATCTTTGATGCCTGAGGCCTATTACTTGATAGAGGACACATGTATTTACATAAGTCTTTGCTGTCACATGTTGAAGTCATTGCTGCACAAATCACACACCTATTATTTACTTACATTACCAAATAACAACATGCAAGGATATGTCATACATTTGCATTATTCCACAATTTTGTTTTAATACTCCAGGTTCAACACTTACCTTGTAAATCCAGCAGTGTCTGTCTTTGCAGCTGCTGTTTCCCCCTCTAACTCCTCATCTGCTTATAGCTGAGATGACCTAGTCATTGGTGGTGGGATATGTGCCCCTTCTCCTTGTTGATCCTACTGAAGCCTTTTTCTCAGAATGATGTTGTGATGCATGGCACAGATGATGAAGATTTCAGTACATGTAAGTGGATTGTACTACAGTGCTCCCCCAGATGTATCTAGGCACCGAAACTGCGACTTCATCAACCCAAACACACACTCTATGATATTTCTGGTTTGAGTATGTGCCTCATTAGTGTGTTCTTCAGCTGGTGTGTGTGTGCATTTCTGATGGGTGTCATCAGTCATAGCTCCAGTGCATGACCTGTATCCCTCAGTAAATGACCCTGTAGGATATCACCCCTAGTGAACATTTGATACAGATGGGAGGTGTGCCAGATATGTGAGTCTTGATAACTGCCTTTTGTTCTCAACACACACACTCAAGATAATTCTCTTAGCATTACACATAACTTGGCAGTTAATAGAGTGGAAGCCTTTTTATTTATGTAGACCCTTCCCTGTTCCCCGGGTATTGCCTTGATTTCGATATGCGTACAATTTATGGCACCCAGTACTTCAGAATAGTGTGCTGCAGGGTAGAACTCCTGTATAATTGTAGCCTTATCCTCAGGAGTACAGTACAGCGAAAATATATGTGGTCATTGGCATGTTGGAGCCTAACATTATGGAACTGATTGAGGATCCTGGATGCTGATGCCTGTGACATCCACAGCATGTCCTCTGTTGGGAACTGAAAGGTTCCTGTAGCTAAAATTCTAAGTGCTACACATACCTTTGTCTCCACTGGTATTTGTTCCCCTCGGTTCACCCTGCATCTGATTTGAGAAGGACAGAGGTTGCAGAGTAACTGTAGTGTGTGTGTCTCTATCCACCCTGTAGTGCTCTACAATTTCCAACTCATGCAGATTGTGATAAGTCAACCAGGGTCTGAAAACTCTTCTCCTTCTTGGGCATGGTCTATTAGCAGCAGCAGCAGCATAGACTTCAACTTGTTACGAATACACATGAATTAAAGCAACAGAAGCCCCTAACACTCTTTCTGTGTGGACTCCTTTCCGTGGCAGTATTCTAGTAGGTTTTGGAATTTGTAGGGAAAATCACCACTGATTTCTACATAGTTGCTTTACAGTTTGTTGAATAGCTCCATCTTGGATTGGCTGATTAGCATACAATTCAGGTGTTTATGCTGCAAATAGCATGTCACTGGGTTTACCTTATTTGGGAAGCTCTACTGAATACAAAACCGTATTAGCAGACCATGTAGGATGTATTGAATCTCCCCTTATATTTATATGAGCAGGCAAAACTACAGTGTTCATTATACAGTCCAGAATTTGTGCAAAAATCATCCAATTTTATACTGCTTAATCCTTCTCCAGCAGGGTATACTGTCCATGTAGCAGTGTGCGACATTCTTAACCTTGAGCATAGGTTTGTTACCTCCTGTAGACTTGTGAAGTAAGCTGATACAATTATAGCTGGCTAGATAACTGAAACAATTTCCTCCCTGAAGTCTACCAGGTAGAAGGAAGCAAGTTTCTTCAGGAAGAATTAAGTGGTTTTAATCAGGTTTTCATTAATGTGACAAAGATGATCTATGCAGTACCGCACAAAGTAAAGATAAGCTGCCTTCAAGATGAATGGAAATCATTGAAGTGTGCTGTAATGATTTTTATAAAATGGCTCTTAAAAGTATTGAAATTTGATTGGTTAAGCAAGTAAAACACTGGGCTAATAGTACTGCTTTTAGCCTGATTAAAAAATAGTTGATAAAAGAAATAATTTCACCACTATGAGATTACAAAATAATTTACCTCAGTGAGTTCTGGCTCTTTTAATTCTTGCTGTCTACTATTTATAATAAAAACATCTTTCCCAGGAACATGAACTTATTAAACTGATACAACTTTTTTCATCATTACAGTGCAATGAAGATGAAATGTATCAGGCACCAACTTTCTATCTTTTTGGGTAAGTATGCTACTTCAAATTAGATGGAAAGAGTCATAGAATGAAAGCAACTGCTTGTACAGGAAGAGATGGGTGAGAGGATGAGGAAGAATGGGGTTTCACTTGGTGGAACTACACTTTATTTAAGCTTCTGGATACTGGGGTATGCATGACAGCAGTGACATTCCATGGGAATCTTGGGATCCCTGTACCAGAAAATATCCTGCTGTCCATTTTCACAGGGGCTTTGTTTTTGGTATATTAAATTGATTTCTATTTTGTTTAATATCAGACAGTGTACTTGTGACTAAAATAAAACATTTGTTGATCTCTTAGTTATGTTGAGGTATGACTCTGTAGTACATTCCTGAAATGTGCAATCTACAGGATTTGGCTTCTGTCATTTTTTGGCTCATGTATTTATCAAAATGCCCCTTACTGTATATTTGAGTTTGAAGATTTTTGAGGTTCTCATTGATTCCTTGGTTGTTTTATAGCATGTGATTTAATATTTTAGGCTTTTAGCTAAGTAAGTCTGTAAATAAATGTGCTGATGGTGTTTTTATTGCTAATTTTTTGTGGGGTTGAATTTATAAAATCTGGATAACATTTTAAGGCTGTTGTTCCAATTTTAGTTAAGTCTTGTAAACTTGATTTAAGTCTTACCAGCATAATACTATCCTCCTTAGCAGACTTGCTTGTCGGCCACTTTGCTTCTCACAAAATTCATGCATTTCTTGTCTGAGCATCCTTATTTCCTGTCTTTTTACTGTTTCTCCTAAATATTGTTTACCAAACTGTTTTCTGCTTTCCTGTTCATGTGATCAAACCATCATTTTCCATTTTCCTTGACCTTTTCTGCAATTGTAGCTCTTTGAGCTTCTGCTCACATGTCCTTATTTCTTTGTCTGTCCCACAGTGTGCATCCTACCACCAGTCTCAGCCATTTCATTTCCATCACTTCTAGGTTCCTCATCTGCTCTGCCTTTATTGCCCAGGTTCTTGTTCCATACAATAGTAAGTCACATCACTGTTTTGTACCTCTTAGTCTTCAACTTGATTGGCATTTTTCTGTCAAATACTACCATGGACACTTTGTGCCCAGTTACTGTAACATCTTTGAGTAGAGCTTTGACTTCCTCAGTCAGATTTCTCTTCTTCTTGACCACACCTCACAGACACCTGAAGCTGCTAACATGTTCCTCTATTTTCCATTCTGTCTCAATTTTCAAATTTCTGTGATTTACCAATTTGCTGACATGACCAGTGTCTTGTCTGTACTTTAA
Source organism: Protopterus annectens (assembly GCF_019279795.1). NCBI lineage: Eukaryota > Metazoa > Chordata > Ceratodontiformes > Protopteridae > Protopterus > Protopterus annectens. Next base: position 1,341,363,509 of record NC_056744.1, read on the forward strand.
TTAATCCCATATGAATCACTATTGATAACAAACTCTGTTTTGAACAACACATTCTCAATACAGTAAAGAAAACCCATTTCAAACTTGGCAAACTATAGCAACTTAAACTCTAACTAAATAAGCAAACTAAGATAAAACTAGCAAACACTTTGCTTATCCCATCCCTCTTGTATGGAAGCCCCATTTTCACCAACCTCCATACATCCCTCAGTAATAAGCTGCAATCGTGCTACTACAAGATAGCAAAATTTGCCTCTAACATGCCCAACTGCTCACACCACTGCAAAGCTATCTCAAACCTGTCCTGGCTTGAATTTCGCCACTGTCTCTATTATACTCAGTTAACACTTGCTCATAAGCTAATTTTCAAACTTGATAGCTGCCCTGCACTCCAGTCTCTCTTACACACATACACCCTTACTAGATCCCTCCGGTCTTCTGAAAAGTCACTTTTAAATGTAGCTAAGCCCAACAAAAGAGCAGGAGAATGCCTTTATTTCTACAATATTTGCCAAACTATGGAATAGCCTTCCTTCATATATTACTCAACTTGACACCCTACTAGCCTTTATAGCTGCACTAAAAATCCACTATTTAAATAATCCCAGCTGTACCTGTGAAATACAGTGTAAGCCCCCTTAACCTCACACACCTAACTACTCAGATCCTACTCTTTAACACTCTGTTTCATTTTTTTCTTCCTCCTCTATTTGACTGTTTCTCCTACTTACAATATGTGCAATTTACTAAGGTTTATGATTACTTTCTTGTGGACTGAAAGTATGTTATTATGTATCCACTCAGTCTGACAATATGTATTAACTTATATACTATTTATTCCCCGCTCTATGCTTATGTATGTATATCTCTTTCACTGTGTATTTGTTCTGTACAATATTTGATTAACTGTGGAGCTTTTCTCCCTTGGACTCCACTGAAAATGGGTTTCTGACCCAGTGGACTTTCCTGGTCAACAAATGTCAATAAATAAATATTGGAATCTAGTTATCTGTCATTGATGAAGTTCATGTTCAGAGATTGCTCGTAGTGCTATATCATCTGCATCCAGCAGATTTACTGATCTGTGCCCTCTAGCCTGCTGAAATATATAGTCCATCATGAGTATCAAGAGGAGTGTTCTCAGATACACACTCAATCACAATGTAAAACCCTCTGTGTGTCACTGGATCCTTGCAAATACTTAAAATGCTTCTAGAACTTTGAAACATCACAAAATGCCCAAAATTTGGACTTAAGCTTTTCCAAAGTCAAGGAATGCCACTCCCTCATCTTTATCTTCTCCTCCAAGATCTGTCTTAATGCAAAGATTGTTCTGCATCCTGACTGCTCATCCTCCACTAATGTATGTATCGGTTTATTAGTCAAACTCTCCTGCACTGTCATGCAATTTGAAAGGAGTTTGATACCTCTGTACTGTTCCCACAGTGTGAATGCCCCTACCCTGTATCCTTGTACACTGGTCTAGAATACTTACTGTGCAGTCATTTGGGACAAGACTCTGTCTCCATGTTGCAATATGTTCCCTAATGAGCCATTTCTCCAAAAATGCACCAAACATCTTGATCATATCTGATGTAACTTTATCTAAGCATGCTGCAATTCATTTCTATTAGTGATATTCTTAGTAGTTCTAGGGTGAGTTATTTTTCCTCTTTCACTGTAGGTTGCACATAGAGCAGTACAGCTTCAGTCATTTCTTTTCTTTCAGAAGCTTCTTGACGTATCTCTTCTATCTGAACCTGCAGACTTCTGGAGTGTTGAGCAGTTTGTTGTTGATATCCTTCATGATGACTGTCTTCTTTATCTTTCTGTCATTGCCTTGCAATGTGATAAAGCTTCTTCGTGTCACCTGCTGACTCTCATTCCAGAACCCATCAGAGTTTCTCTGATACATTGTTATTTGAAAATGTGGCTGCTCTCTTAGCCTCTTTGTTAGCAAAATATTTTTTGTAGGCAATAAAAAGTTTGATTAAATAGGAAAAATATATTAATTTTATTTATATATATATATATATATACAGTTTTGTTTGTCTTTTCCCAGTTAGGGGTCGCCACAGCAGAACTCTGGTCCACTAATGATTGGCAGTAGATTTTGATGGTGCTGAGTTGCCAGCCCGACACCTAACCTTCAGTGAAGGCACACCCATTCACACATGTCTTTCAGAGGCCACTCGACCACGGGGAGGACATGCAGACTCCACACAGAAGGCACTCCAGCCAAGAATCGAACAGGCGAACCTCTTGCTGTGAGGCAACAATGCTACTGCTGTACCACCGTGGTATATAGATATATATACAGTACAGTTTAATATTGTCTAGTATTGTTTTATATTGTGCAGTCCCTGTTAACACAGTAAGTAAGTAGTTTATAACCTGAGTAGGTGGGGGGCTACACCCCCCACCCTCCTACATTATATTTTCACTCTGAGATTGCACTATAGTTGAGGAAAAGGGCATATACACTGTCAGTACTATTTTTGTCAAAATGGATTTTTGGCAATTTGGACCCAATGTCAAGATTTTCGGCTAAATGGATTTTCAGCTAAATGTCATATATATATATATATATATATATATATATATATATATATATATATATGCATGCACACACACACACACACACACACACACACACACACACACACACACACACACACACACACACACACACACACACACACACACACATCTATATATAGATATCTACTTTACAAGCTCAGTTTCAAAACTTCAAACTGCAAATGGTTGTGACCATAAGACCAAAGTTTTTAAACTTCAAAATTGTAATAAAAAATTAAAACAAAAATATTTTTTTACGTTTTTGTAGGGGGGGCAAGCCCTTCTCTGCACCCCCCCACCCCCATGTTAAATAAATATAGCGACTCCAAGATTGCATTACCGTGAGGAAAACAGTAAATTTCCCATTCTGGGCTATATGATGATCTCCATTCAAAATCAAAACTTTGATCTTATGGTCTCTACGATTTACAGTTTGATATTTTGAAACTTCGAGCTTGTGAGGGGAATCCATATATATATATATATATATATATATATATATATATATATTAATGTATATTGATTGCAGTTTTTAATTCTACCTTCATGTATTGCTGTATTAACCTAGCTTTTCTCCTGACATATAATGTGCCAGTATCTTAAAAAGAATGAGAAAGCAGAATACATGACGATATGCAAATATTTTCCTAGCTGAGGGGCCTCTCAACAATTCCTTTCCTTGTGTCTGTTTTCAAGAAATGGAATGCAGACAAATGCTGTTGTGATGACCCACCACTGGATCAATAATCAAGGACCCTGAATCCTCACCACTGGCATCATTATGGACATTCACTGGGAGGATAACAGGTACACACACAGTATTTCCAGATGCAGCTCTCTGCATCAAATGCAATTTCCCTTAAGAGCCCAGAGAGACCACAATTAGTCCAGGGCTGATTTCTCCCTGTTTCTCCAGATCCCCATTAAGACTCCCCACTTGCTCAGCTAAACAGTTGTGTTCTCCACTGAGTGTCTGAGCCAAGACCTACAGCACCCTCTCTGTCCAACCAGTGGATGGTGTCGCTACCCAGCTGACACACACACACACACACACACACACACACAATTTGAGATTTGATTTAAGCTCACATGCACACATCTGGAAAAGGATGGCACAGGTTTACTAGCTATGCCCCTTTGGGCCAGACTATAAGCTAGTTATCACTGCCACCAGCCAACTCCTTATCAGCTATTTTAAGGCCCTTAACAAAGGGTGTCCAATCTTACTGTGTAATATTAATATTATTACAAATGGTAGTTTGACCAAGAACAAGGCTATAGTGTCACCAAATAAATACTCGAGTACTCTTAAAATGTAAATATCTCTAGACAGATCAGCCACAATGAAAGATTTAAATATATTTAATAATAAATAATAAAAGAACAAGAAAATACTCAGTATATAATCACAGTGACATCAGAGTTCAAAAATCATAGGAAATATTTAAAACAACATTGAAGGACAGTCTCAAATAAATAAAGAACATATCTAAACTAAGCTTTGCTATATTCCTGACTATATCCAAGAGAATTATACTGTTCCCTAGTAACTTACTTCAGCAGAGCAAGGCAGATGTGGTGAATGGTCCTTGTTAGGTCCAAGACAGAATACAGAATGCACTGTCTCTCTCAGAGAGTTCTCAAATTAATATCTCACAGATTACTGCTGGAATAGCTTACAGAATGACATAATTTTTGACATCTGACTCTATCCCAGGTAAAACCCCGACTGCTGGAAGCTGGCAGTATTTAGCATCTACCTGTGAAAATACATAAACCTCAGATTTTTGGCAGATGCTGGAAGTCATAAAATAATTGCATTCCTTCATACTTTCAGAGGTAGTAATTAGTTCACTCTGAATACAATATAGAAAGCTTCTCAGCACAGACATTATGTCTCTGGATTAGCCTATAAAGTAATTTAATTTCAGCTATTTTTTCTGAAGTCAACCTCCTGTATTCTAGTTTCCACTGTTAAAATATATACATTTAAACAGTTAAAAATAGTGCATGTACATTTCTATTTTATTCCAGTAGGGCACACTGTGGTTACATTTTAAGCACAAGCATTTTATAAAACACTGTTTTAACACACATGCCTGTACAGATCAGTTTGATATACACATGGCATACAGTTCTAATACATTTGTAACAGAATTATCTTATATAGAGCATGTTGATATTCACAAATGACATATAATTATTTTCAAAATTCTAGATATTTGTGCTGGCAGTAAGTTGCCACCATATGGAATGTACTTAAAATCTATACATAAACTGGAAGCTATCCATGCCTGAGTAATTAAGGTATCAAGAGGTCAAAATGTGATAAAATCATGGGATGTTTAAGTAAGCTTAATGTTCACAAAGCAAATACCCTTTTTATCTCGTATAATATTTTTTTGTCAAAGAACGATAAAATTGAAAGAGAAAACCCATATACATTCCAAATGCTGAAACTTGACAAGTATTCTGTCAGCAGCTGTAATTATCCACAGAAGTAAGAGAACAAATAGATTATAAAGTTTTCCTTTCTTTTTGTTACATACTGCAGGAAAAGTTGTGCATATAGTTAGAAATTTAAGGCTTCTTTCAGATTATTCATTTATGCTTCTGACTTCAGTCATACCCAGACAGCCAGAGATATATTCAATCAGTCTTCATTCTTCTGCATTCCTTGTAGATCAAGCATTTCTACTAGCCTTGCACCAAAGGAACAAAAAATGGAAACAATATCAAACAATATTAAAAACATAAAAACCCTAACACTCTCCTAGAGTATAAGCAACTACTAAACTCTGCAAAAAAAATAATAATTAAAGACCACAAAGCCCACTACTCCAAACTCCAGTACTTGCACTTAACAAATCACCAAAAATTCTGGGACTTCATCTCATCCATAATGCATCCTGGCAACAAAGAAAACCCCTGCCCAGGCCCCAACCTCTCCAACCTTGAAACAGCCAGCCAGTTCAACTAATTCTTCATAGACTGCATAGCTAAACTATCAGACTCCTTCCCATCCCCCTACTTCACCACCACCACCCCAATCATCAACCTTCCTCCACATCCTTCTGCCTCAAGCCCATACCCACAAACACTATAAAATACTTCTCCTCAAACTCAAACTCTATCGCAATGCACCCAAACAGCCTTCCACCCACCTTTCTCAAACAATCTGCACACAGCATTGCCTATCCCATCTCTATTCTTATAAACAGATCCATACAAGAATCATATGTCCCTTCTATTTGGCACCATGCTTACATCATCTCCCTCCACAAAGGTGGCAAAAATACTGATACCACCAACTTCAGGCCTATTACCATCCTTTCCCCTCTTTCTAAAATACTAGAGAAAACAATACAAGCACAACTCATGGCACATCTAACATTAAACAATCTCCTCTTCCCTACCCAATACGGCTTCCGCCCTGGCCACACCACCATGACTGCCCTTCTTTCCTTTCTTGAAACCAAAAATCTAGAATGTGACTCAGGCAAGTTTGTATCCACATTATTCCTAGATCTGTCAAAGGCCTTTGACATAATCTCACACACCCTACTTATATCCCAACTCACCACCCTACACCTCTCTCCCACCACCATCACCTGGTTTTCCAGCTTCTTGTCCAACCACCAACAAGCTGTCCAGTGGAAAACTTCGACCTCCCCCTTCCTTCCCACACCCACAAGTGTCCCACAAGGTCCAGTTCTTGACCCTCTTCTCTTCAACTTATTCATTAACAACTTTCACCAATCCATCTCAGACTCATCTATTATCCTGTATGCAGATGACTCAACAATCATCTGCTCAGCCTTCTCCCCCTCCGAGCTCCTAGCAAAAACCCAATTAGCCTTCTCCAAAACAGAAACCTATATGCAGTCTAACCATCTGGCACTAAATGCAAATAAAACTAAACTAATGTTTTTTTTCCCCTACCAAAAACTCCATTGACAAATCCACATTCACCATACAGAGCTAAAACAACACCCTCCTTGAAATCATTTCCAGCACCAAGCTTCTTGGCATAATTATTGATGAAGAACTAAAATTTGACACCCACATCTGGTCCGCAATCAAGAAAACCCACCAAAAGGTAGGTCTCCTCTACAGGCACAACCGATTCCTAAGCCCCCTCGACCCGTCAAACTCTTGCATCCACCTTCCTACTCCCCTCTCTTATGTATGGTGCCCCTCTTTTCACCAATCTCCATCTTGGCCTTTGGTCCAAACTTATTTATTTATTTATTTATTTTACATTTGTTGACTGGGATAGTCCGACTTGATATATGTCCATTTTCAGTGGAGGCCTGGGGAGAAAAGCTCCAAGATAATAATACACATTGAACATTTAGTAAATGCTAGTTTCAAGCAGATTAAGACTCATAAGCAATACCAGCATTTAGCACATATAGTATTACTTATTATAAAACACTAACATAACATTATTTTCAAAGTTATATATACATAACACTACATTCAGGTTTAAGACACATTGAGCAGCAGTTATACAATTGACCCTTCCTGAAATGGTGTGGTAGAACTTGAATCCTGCTACCACAAAATCTCCAAATTTGCAACCAATTCAAAAAATTCATCCCACCACTGCCACTCCCTCCTCACCCTCAACTGGCTTGAACTACCCAACTACATCAGTTACCTACAACTCACCATTGCCCACAAGCTCATCTTTAAACCAGCCAGCTGCCCAGCTCTTGCTACTTCCTTAAAACCTTACATTCCCAACCGCTCACTCAGATCCAAAAAACAAAATCTCCTTCAGGTCCACAAGCCTGCATGACCTCCTGGCCATCTACTGCTATCCCACTCCTTAGCTAAATAGTGGAACTCTCTCCCCACACACCTATGCAACCTACCTAACCATACAAACTTCAAATCTCAGCTACTTTCATCTTTCTTCCAAATGGAATGCCCTTGCCACGCTCCAACTTAACCCCACCCTCATTCCACCTTGCACTGACTCATCCAACTACCTCTACTATTACTTCATCCCACCCAAAACAATCCCTCCCCTACCAAAAACTAATTTTCTCTCTAATATCTATTGTACTATACTCTCCAATCTCAAATATACTATTACCCTCTCCATGCATATTTCCTAATTTACTAATGGCTAGTAGCTATATATTTTCAAATGTTAAACCTACAATTGAGTTTATAACAAAAATATTCACTTTATGTAAATGTTGACATTTCTGTCATTTTTGTAACATTGCGACAAGCCAATTGCAAATATCATAGAGCTTATCTGTAAATGTTTAATTAGCTGTATGAACTATGTCCTTTTGTAACATGTGAAATGTAACTTGCAATTATTGTGGAGCTTTTCTCCCCGGGCATCCACTGAAAACAGGCTCTTCTTGGCCCAGTGGACTTCCCCGGTCATCAAACTTAAATAAAATAAAAATAAAATTTCAGCTGGGACACTAAAAGAGCTTTGCTGGGGTATATCACTGAATACCACTATACAGCCACACTTAAACAATGGAGCTAAAGACTGTGATATTACATTTTCTGATCAAGGGCCTTGTCATCCACATAAGCAAAAGAAGATCCATTTGCAGTGAGGTGATAAGAGGGTTGCTTTGAGAGATATACAGCCAAGTTCTTCCCTGAAATTAAACAGATATTTGCCAAAGAGAACACCAGGGATGTGCAAACAATTATATTTAGTTTTCTGGATTTCCAGAGACTCTACGCAGAAATCAGAAGTACGTTCTTTTTTTTCCCATTGGTCATTGAGACCATCATGGATAGCTTAGTTCCATAGTGGTAGTTTTGGATGAAAAAAATGAACTCTCTATGTTTTATAATTACATATAGTATTTGACCAGCAAGCTTGTTATCCAAAAATTTGATGCAAGTGACTTTTTTCTCTCTTTTAATGCTGTTCAGCACATCTGATTAATACAATTAATTTATTCTTGCTAGTGTAATAAGTTCTAGTCCTACACAAATCCAAGCTGGTGCATGATAACAGTTTCACCCCTTAACTTGACTTGAACCTAGAAAGACAGTATTGGAAAGGGAAAATAAGTGTTGGACTTATTTTCACCGACAGACAAATGCATAGCTGATAATACAAAATTGTAGTACTACTACCTAATTGTTTTGATAATATAAGCTAGTCTTAAGAGGAGATAACTAAAACATGGAAAAAAATGAAAACAATAATCACAATTTCACAAAATTGTGCATGTACTTTATAAATGTGCCAAAACAGAACAGATCTTTGACTAGTGCAAATAACTTTGAAGTTTCTGCTAGAATATTGCATTAGTTTTCACGCTTTGACTATGTTATTGTTGCTGTTAAATGTCGTTAGATAACATGGCTAACCCTTCAGTAATGGTGGAGCTTTTTGAGGAAAATGCAGACTGGTAGTCTGTATGCACTTCTACAAGGTTCACAGAGCCAATATTATGTTGACCTTCATAACTAGAAAATACATTATGCACTAGTAGGATCATAGGATGTTACTAGACTATTGACCCTAGGGCCCTTACAAGTCTAGACAAGTTTTACCCTCATTTCCACAATAAGCACATATTGCCCCTGCCCAAGAGGAACACAGGTGGAAACCCCAGGGTGAATTTACGGTTATCCATCCAATCGGCCAGATTGCGTTTGAAGAGGGCCAGTGAGGTGCTCTGCTTGACAGAAAGCAGGAGTCTGTTCCAAAGGTGAGGCAACCACTGAGAGACAAATATGTCCCTCCAGCAGGTTCTCTATTAATGTCACATACCAGGTTAAGGCCATTAGAGTGACTAACTCATGTACCATTTGACTTATGGATATGTAGTATTTCCAATAAAGCAATGTCAAAGTCAAGATTGCCTTATATGCAAGGCAGAAATCACCTCTGAGTAGTTTGTATGAAGCAGAATAAAGTGATAGTGATTTCAGGCAATCCTCATAGGACAGATGCTGATGACCTTGAATTTTCCTTGTGAGAAAACTTTGTGGTATTTCCAATTGCTGCAGGTGCTTGGAAAGGTAAATACCAAAAGGGACATTGTACTCAATTATTGGCCTGATGAGGTAAGAATACAGGGAGGTTATAACTTTTTTTTTTTTCTAGAGATGATACCCTTACTTATGAGATAAACAATACAGAGTGCCCTTCTTACCACTGTGGAGACATGGTGATCAAAGGCAAGGTTGCTGTCAACCTGTGTGCCCAGGTCTCTCACCACTGAGTGCATACTTAGGGTGTCATTATTTATGTGGCAGTTATCAGGAACATCACTTTTACTGAAAGGGATGATAATACATTTTTTTTGCATTGAGTTTAATGCCATGACTTTAACACCAGTCATTTGTTTTGTGTATTGTATGAGCATTTCACTATACAATTCCTGAAGAAAGGGAGAAAGAGAGAGAAATATATAAATTATGAAATACTAACAAATGTCTGTTGCTAAGGTTCTTAACTTAGGAGTAAGGCTCAGAGAACATAGTGAAAAGCATGACTTAATCACCATGGATGCATGCTACTAGCACAGAGATTCGGAATCTTGCCTGTTTAGAAAGTAGCCTCCTTTGAGAGGTCCACAGAGTAATATATTTACTTTAATAACTGGTATTCTGAATTTGATGCACAGAGACAGTGAGACCTAGGCATGTAACCCACCAGATCGAAATCTTCCAGTCAGACTGTAGCTAGAATACAAAGAAACTTCATCTGCACTAGCTGGAGTTTATTTATATTCTAGCTGTACTAGCTCTAATGAAGGTAGGGGCAGAATTTCAAATTTCAAACTAGAAAGTCTTGTTCCCCCACTAAGCAACTACCCAGAAAATGTATAGCTAGGAAGAGAGCTAAGTGCCAGAGTGACTCTGATTTTGATAGTGATGATAAGTAGTCTACTGGTTGTACACTGGTAAAAAAGGGGGAACCCCTGAAATTACTATGCAGGACTTACAGCCATGTAGCAGTAATTTCAACTCAAAAGAAAAAAATAAGTGATAGTTCCAACATATTAGAAAGTTAAATGAGTGCTTTACAGCTTTTTTCATAAGCAGGAAAGAAGAACAAATTTTCATAAACAGGTTCTCCACAGATGATGAGAAAATATAATTGTCCAGAGTATTTGAAGAAAGTGAAAAAAGAGACACAAAACTTGCATAAGTTTTTAAAAAGAAAACTTGGAAAACATTGCTGTAGGAGAGAATTTAATCAGGCAGCATATTTAATGGAGTGTGATGTGCATCCCAAATCCACAAGAATTACAGGGATTAATGATTTTTAGGATGTATCTTTCTAGAGTTTACCTTTCCACATTAGGATTCTGTTATTCTTAAAGCTTAAAAAGGAACCTTGAACAAGAGGATAGTAGATGTCAGTAAATATCTGGGAATCCACTAAGGGCGATGAAACCTTGCCAAGGCAAAGTGGAGAAAGAATACCCGTTGCCCATACACTGGATACCCTTGGCATGAAAGGAACTAACTACTTCATATGCAAGGTGGCAAAAAAAGGTAAAATAAATGGCCTTCACAGACTACTAGCCCTGTCTGAGCCCAAGATAGTGTCAGCTTCCCTGCAGGTCAGCAAATGCCTCCTGCTCTACAATGAGCAGTGGAGTTACCTCTGCAGCCCAAGCCTCCACACTCCTATTCTTCCCTCAGACTTGTTGTAGAGAGGGACACTCATACAGAAAGTAGGATCCCAGCAGACAAAATGATAGAAGATAAAAAGGGAGATAAGGACATGATTCTAACAGTGATTACTACAAAGAGAATCAAAACTATAATGTGTGTCAACCCGAAAACAGATCTAAGTCTCCTGGGAAGCAAGGGATTTATTTATTTATTTGTTTATTTATTTGTTTACCAGGTAAGCTGAATCCCTTTTCAGTGGATGCTGGGGAAAAAAGCTCCAGAATTAAATCAAGTTTACAGATAGATACAATACCATATAAACATAAGAAAACAATATTTACAATAATCATATATAAGAAGTGTACATAGGGCATGAGTACAATCAAATGAATAATACAAGTTATAGATGCTGCCGGTGTGGTAGAACAGACCCACATACATTACAGGAGAAAATCCTTTCTATGCCTCATCAGGATATTGAAGAAGAAATGGTTAATAAGAAATGGAAGTGAACCATTTAGTAAATCTTGAAAAGCTAGCACTATTTGAGAGGGCATAACAGGCTTTGTAGAGATGGTAAAAAGAAAAGAGCAAACGGGTAGGGAGGAGGTTTGTTGATAAGGGAAGTTCAAAGGATGCAATATGAAATATTAAGTTTTATATTCTTTATGCATTTGTAAGACTAGCTTAATCTGGGTATCCACAGGAGTATATCCAACATGTACTTTTGAAACAAACCTAGAAATCACAGGTGCATATCAAAATATCCATGAGATGCTGTCTGACTTATGACTTAAACAACGTAATGTTAGTGATTTGCTTCAAGACAGCTGAGAGGGAATGCAGTTTATTTGATATGCAGTTTAATTATAATGAATCCCCTGCATTGTTTATTGACAGTTATTTGGAGCAAGAATTTGCATGATGAGAGAAGAAACAAAGAGATCACATGATAAGTTCAGACATACAAAGAAATAGGTAATGGAATTGAAATCCCCATTCCAAAATTTCTGCAACCAAATGTACTCCTCCTTGTTCCCATGCTTCTGGGAATGGGTGACCCAGCAATCCTACTCACAGTAACAACAGTACTTCTAAGAACAAGTGACTGGGATCTTCTGCCTCCTCTCAGGTTGCCAAAGTGAATAACTATTATACTGTTTCACACTTGAAGTAACTATGCTTGACTAAAGTAACAAAAAACAGTCTCCAAAGGAGAACCCTCATTAGAAACTCTTATACTGTCAGTAGTGTTGATACTGCTGTGTTACAAAGGATAGGATAAAACAAATTCTACTTGGGCAACACAATCCTTGGGGAAGTACAGATTGGGTCTACTTTGAAGTGAATGTGGAAAACAGCCAAAATATTAAGCCTTGATAGACTTGAAGTACCACAAATGTCAAATGGCTTCTATAAAGAGCTTAGCAGATCATTAAAAGATTCAAATAAACTGGAAATTCTACCTCACAGCTTGAAGGTCATAGGTTATTCCAGATGGGAACAACAAACCTTAGGGAATGTATGGCTTAAGTTAAAGTTTTCTAAAATGAAAGTGAGACATCCTCTGTATCTCACTGGTAAGTTGGTAAGTCAGGAAATAATTTCTTAATTGGTAATGATCTTCTTAAGAGGTTCAGGCCTCTAACTGACTGTTTTTGTGGGTATTGTGGTCACAGGTAAATAAGTCCATTCCCTTCGGAAATAGATTAAAGACTCATAAGCAAGTATAATCATGTTGTTTGGAAAAAAAAATGATTCTCTGATTAAAGTGATTTTTGTTAGGTGTGATGTGTCAGTGCTTGGAAACTCAAGGGATCTGACACCATGTAGAGAGAGGGCATGTGTGATATGTGTGCCAAGGCTGGATGTAGTAAAATCTCTAGTAAATACCAGAAGTCCGACATTTTTTATTAAAGAAGTGAACCCTGTAATCTCAAAATGTCATCCAAACACTGACTCAGCCATGTCTCACACTGAATACCATCCCTCTTATGTAGAAAATACAAAGAAAAGTTTATAAGGTCATGAATAAATTTTTTGAAAAATGTAGTCTGTAGGAAATGAAACACGTGTCACTTAGACAGTTTGCAGTTATGACAAATGACTTTGTGTTTGGGTTAAGAGACCTGTCTTATTAGTGAACTGTGTTACAGAATGCTAAAAAGAAAAAAGCATAATCTAAGATTTGTTAAAAAGTGAAAATTGCTATAAGATATTTCAAATCATGATAGAAACATAAAAAGTATAGGAATCTATGCTTTAACCACAAGATAAGGAAAAGGCAGTACCCTTTACCTGTGGCAAGGAGCCAAAAGTGCATCACTGTACATAAGGCTCGATATCCTGTTTGAGTGTGCATTTGTGTGCATCTGATCAATAACATTTTGTGGTTATGGACAAGTGGAGTGCCAATATCCCAGAATGTGGCTCCACAAGCTCTGAAGGTAGGACATTCCATGCCCAAGACATTATTACTTGTAGCTGAAACTACTACAGTAATTTCTGACAATGACAGAGGGCTTCTTATCGGCTAATATTAAAAACAGGGGTCAGAAATGCCTGACTAAGCTGTAATGCTTGTTCTTAGCAAACATCTGAAATACCTGGGCTTAAAACTGTGTTCCCCACTTTGCAGAGCCGCCATCTGTAGAGTCCTGTATGGCTTGGTGCATAAACCAACAAAAAATTCCATTACTGTGTAAGGTCACTTTTAGTAAGGCACAATACTACTGGAAACTTTCTATGACTAGCTGCTCTTGTTACTGCTGAATCATCAGAACGTGTCGTGTAAAATAATGAAATGAAGAGGTAAACAGTATCAATACCAAATAGTCAATACTAGGAAATATGTCCCAATAATAAAAATGAAGTATGCTCATATGAAGTTAATGGCAATGACCTTGTGCTGTCTTATGCGGTGAGATAAAAAGAGAGAAGAGAACTTGGTAATAACTTGCCTTCCCCAGATCTACAGAGTAATATTGAGTAGGTCATCTGGGCATACAGCTGTAAGACAGAAAAAGAGAAAGAAACAGTGCATGAGATGTTTGGTCAGTTTGCAGATGTATTTGCAAAATATGCTTATAACTGTGGGGTAATTTATCTTCATGTTACAAGAATGTTAACTGATTCTATTATGAACCAAGTGTATATACTTCATTATAGGATTTCACTGTCATCTTATGAACATATCCAGAAGATTCCCGGTATCATAATGGAAAGGGGCACTATAAAGCAAGTCATCTCTGTGTATAATGTTCCCATATGACCTGTTCTCAAACCCACGTTTAAGTGGAAGCTCACTATAGACTACAGAAACCAAATCAGCAGCATCTCCTACCTTATTAGTCCATGATATATCTAGGCTAAAGCTTGGCTAGAACTGAGGATGCAAAATATATTTCACAGCAATGGGTATCTCAAATGGATTTTCAGCTCCAAAGGTTCATCCTAAGACCAGTACAAACTGGCCTTCATATTTGGTAGAAAACAGTACACTTGGAATTACTGACCTTTGGGGTACATGAACTCACTTACACATTTCAATGTCTTCCTGTAAAAGGCCATTCCTGATGCAGAAAATAGGTAGAATCTGATTTATGTAGATGCCGTGCTAATCAAAAGTAAAACTTTTGTAGAGCATCTTCCTGAAGTCACTTATGTGTTAAACTTGCTAAAAATGCCAGAGCCGAATTATCCCTCATAAAATGAAAGTGCTTATGAAATAAGATAAACTACATAGTCTATAAAATTGGATCAGAAGGGCAATGCCCTCAAAACAACAAAATAGAACCCATCCATTATATCACTCCACTAAAAACCCTGTATGAGTTACGAATCTTCCTAGGTATCTTCAATATCTCTAGACAGTTTATTCAGGTCCATGCAAATGTGGCATTTCACCTTAACAAGCTGCTAAAATGTCAGAACCACAGGTGTGGGGGGAAGAGCAAGAAAAAAGTAATGCAAGCTTTAAAGAGCAGCATGAGTCAGGCCCCATCTCTAGCATTTTCACAGATGTATAAAGCTTTCTACTTATGTAGCTGTCCTATGTCAAAATATGAGTCTAATCACTGTGTTATAGACTATGCTATCAAGACACTTAGTAAAGAATAGAAAATGTTCTCCAAGCATGGAAAGACTCTCTTTACTACAGTGTGGGCAATACAGAGATTAAAAATATCTGTATGTGGCAAAAAGCTTATAGTGCAGACACAGCATTAGCCCATTGCCCTTCTTGGAAGCCAAGCAGTCATGAATGATAATGTATCTGCTAGCAGAATTATAGTCTGGACATTAGCCCTCCAAGACCAACCTTTAGAAATAAAATATGCCAAACAGAAAACCAGTCCAGTGACTTGCAGATTTCCAAATATATGACTGCAGAGATTCCGAAGAGTCTGGACAACTACCTCAACAGAACTCAGCAGCAGACCTTGTTAGACAAAAAAACAGACACTATTATTATACAAAAATGTATGCAATAAACCTTCCCAAAGCAGATGTTAATGGGTAGCCTTTGAGTCAGGATGGGAACAGCTATTGTGGCTTGGGAGTAGTATGGCATTAAGATAAACTGTGCCTGTCCAGCAAGCATCAGCTTGAGCACACAACTAACCAGTATGCTGAATCAGCAGCTGTATAAGCACCCAACACAGCTACCTTCAGGGCAGTGAAGTTGCAGTAGTGACTGCTCATGGGTGGGGACCTCAGTCCCACTGTATCCATTTGGGGCCTCATGGTCCTCTGATTCCCAACCACCCTCCCCTTCCAAGGTGTTTACACCCCTCATGTGTCATATACCTCCCCTGGCGGCTGTCTTGTGTGTCTTGTCTGTCTGCAAATGCTACCTATCCTGCCAAACCTACCTCCCCCAAAAATACCTACAGCCCTTCCCCACCATCCCATTCTCACCTAGAAAAAAAGGGCATTTGTCCCACAAAAAATCATTGCCCCATATATAGCTCTACATTTTGCCCCACGTGCAGTGAAAATAATCAAACTACCCACAGATTATTCTACACATGTCTGTTGTCAACACCCCTCCCTGGGGGGTGTGAGGCTATAAATTCCAAATTCTACGCATTATTCACAGTTGTTGCTGCAGAAGAAATGTGGAGCTATGGTCCTTTTCTACACCCATCCTGCACATCCCTAGCTGCTTTTCCTAATGTTTTACCCCCTGTTTACCCCCATTTCACCCCTTTCCTAACATCCTTTTTTCTTTTCTTTAATTAAAATTAGCATGAGTGTAAGTGGGAGTAAGCAGTGCTAAGTGAAACTAAGAGGGCTTAGCTTCACACAAAACTATGCAAACCCACTTACAACAGCTTAAAAGTGCCTTAATCACTCTGTCTCCATCAGCCCTTGTTCTGCCCAGCAGCAAAGTAATCATCCCTGCCAAGTCTCAAACGAAGGATACTAACAATACAATCATAGCAACATACCACTACACCATCAAAGATGTGAGCATGTGCAATGCTTTTACAAAAATATCATGCATTCTGGTCATTTAACATTAATGAAAAAAAAAAAAAAAAGTCATCACTTCCAAGTCTCAAACCCAGGACCCTGTGCATTATACTCACAGCAATGTACCTCTACGCTAGCTGACCTGTAGGGATTGACAATGTTTTTACAAACATATCATGCTCTACAGTCATTTAACATAAGGGAAAAAATGCATATCTGTACTACTCTTATATACAAATATATATATATATAAATATATATATATATATATATATATATATATATATATATATATATATATATGGTTCCCCTTCACAATCTCGAATTACTGAATGCTCGAAATTCAGTAAGTGGAGACCGTAAAGTTGAAAACCCATAAATGCAAATCTGCGTAAGCACAAATTCAAATATCTCAAATTCGCGCTTCTGCATGTCAGCTACGGGACGGGAAGTGTGTGAATCGGGATGTTTTATGGAACTGAAGGTAAGTGAGTGTATGTGTGTGTTTTGTAAGTTGTGTGTGTGGGTTAGGGTAGGGAGGTGGGAGTATGAGTGTGAGTGTTGGATGTGTCTGTATTTGGGTGTGTGTGCGAGGCAGTTTAAAATGTCTGTGTGGTGTTTTATATTTTGTGTATTAGTGCGATCTCGGAGTTAGAATATATAAGAAAGGGGGTGTGGCGGTTCCCCCTGCGTGCATGTAGTGTAGGGCTTGTAGTTTATGTGATGTGGGTTGCATGTTGTGAGTGTTGTGTGGTGTATGTGTTCTGTATGTTCGGGTTTTTTTGTTTTTGTGCTTATGGGTTTTGGGATTTTTGTTGGTTTGACTTTACAGTTTAGAGTTACTGACTTTCAAGCATTCAGTAATTCGAGATTGTGAAGGGGAACCGTATATATATATATATATATATATATATATATATATATATATATATATATACATATACACACACATATACAACCAAGCTCTTACTGCAAGTAATCTGCAAAAATCCTGAAAAAGTGTGGGGGGGGGGATAAAGGCCAAACAATAGTGACATCTTTCAAATATGGATGTTATATGTGTAGAGTGGCATGGTTTGAGTTAACATATAATGCCTGATAGATTCCAGGTCTGAAACACAAATGAATGTCATTATTTACTGATGTCAATGCTCACATCATCCCAGTGATTTGTCAGAAACCACAACTGTTATGGGGAATAGAGCAAACATATAAGTCATGCATCTGGACAGTGTCTAGACATCTGGACAGTGGAGAGGTATGACTGCAGTCATGTAACAGAAGAGAAAAAACAGTGAGAGCTGCCAACTATTTCACCCAGCACCTTCTGAACCACAGTAAGACCAACACAACACTATCCCAAATCAGATCTGTGGAATTACCCATGTATTTCCAAATATATCATGCACTGAAGGGATGGAACTGTAGGGAAAAGCAGATATTGGTGTGGAAATGTCCACCCACAATCATTTGCACCACAGTCACAGCAACATACCAGTACCCAAAATTAACTCTTGAGTAGAACGACTGTTTGAACAAACATGTCCTGATTGCCAGTCACATACTACATCAACATATACCGGCCCAATTCACAGTCTACTGGGAATCCTGAGGTGTTACAGGACATTTCTCAGTTTGCCCCTACAAACATATACACCTGATAGACCACCAGCAACTGTAGGAGCATGCACAGTCAGATAGAAAAGGAGCTATGACATTCACATCTCCCTACTCAACCCAACAAACATTTACACACAACAATGCTACACAATACTGTCAGTCTGTTAACAATGGCCAGACATACAGAACTTTCACCTGTACAGATTTCCACAGAATGTCCAGGGTGTGGGGCCATATTTATGGCCACTGCCACATACCACTTCCAGGAGTCTGCTAAGTCACTGGGATGATGTTAGGAGTGCAGTCACTACATCATGGGAACATCTTACTGCAAGACATCTGGACAAAGCATGACATACTTGGGGGCAGGGAGATAAAAAGAGGGACATATCTCACATAATGGTGTTACAAACTGAAACAGCTGCTGGTGTTACAGGGTTTGTTGAAACATAACATCCCTGAAGGATATGATGTCTGAAACATTAAAGGATGTCAACATTTACTGACTACAATCCTCACATTATTCTACTGATTTCTCAAAAACAGATATTATCTGAGGAACAGACCAAACATGACAGGCAAACCTTTAGGCAGTCTGTGGACATTTGGACAGTTGAGAGGTATTTCAGAGACATATCACTGTCAGACGTCAAGTTACACAGAAAATGTATGTCCAGACAAACCCTATTAATCTAGCAATCCTCTATGTGTATAACAACAATACTTACTTACAATCTATATATAATTCTGAAGCTTTGTCCCCCATGTTGTTGGGCTGTCTTCACATGTCTTGTCCCGAGCGGTATTCCCACCTACAGTGTGTGAAGCTGTAACCCCCATACCTCCATAATGTCCTCCACACAGGCAAGGAAAAGGGGCAAGGCCCACATGAAGGATTTAATTATAGCACTGTGTTGCTATGGCTAATGGAAAGACAACACAGCTGCTCTGGATGCAAGTAGCAAGTGGGAGACACCGACTGGTGCACAGGCCATCACTTGCTCATGAGCATTACCTACAAAAGGCAAGCTGCTGCCTATGCAACACCGGTCTGAACCCATCTACACAAAGACAAACTGCGACTACACAAATATAAACATTTGCATTGTTATGAGGAAACTCCTGAGCACTATAACAGGTATGTCAATCACATAAGCTTGTAATGCAATGCAGAAGGGGAGATGCAATAATGTAAAATAGGAAGTTAAACACTAGGTTGCATTAAGACCTGCTGGACTTACATGCTGCTGTCCAACCTCTATGGTCATTCCTGCTTGCCCTGTCTGCATTGACATGAATCACTGAGTCACCCCAGCAAAGGTCAGCTCATGTATGACTACTACTGGAGTGTCTGTTGTCCAATACTGCTAGGCCAGCTACCTAGGATGTTGTAAATATTCATATGTCACCTGTGAATGCTGCAATGATACATATTCTTGTCTTACAAATGTAAGAGACTTATATAGGGTATGTGCATAGTACACAACAGGCGCAGAAATGTGTGTTGAACTGTATGTTATATACTGAGCCCATACCTGACAACTGTCCAGAGTTTTGCAGACTGACCACATGTCTGCCTCATATTTGTAGTCAATGCCTCATACAATTGTGTATTGTCTGGCACATCACTGGCAACCCATTAAAGACTAAATTCATAAAATAATAACAACATACATTTGATTGTCAGATGTCATATCCTGTGGAGTAGACCTGTGAATGCAACAGTGTCTTTGCTGGCAACTAAGTATGCTTCAGCTAGATTCATAAAGTGATACAGTTTTCTGGCCTTTGCCCACCAGTGATGTGTGCCTTTGTGCAAATGTCTTGCTCTAACAGGAGCAAGGTGTCTTACCATGAAATCCATATAAATGCAAGCGTACCTTGTCCTGTAGGATGCCAACATTTGTCCAGTCACTGACACCTGCTTTGTAGCTGTGGAGAGCACACTAACCTTGCCAGGTTACTCATCCCATCTTATGTTTAGACCCCAAATGGAGGGCTGCAAAGCCAAAGCAGGTGGAGTGTTAAACACTATCATATACATACACACCTCCAGGCTGGCCAACAGTTGACAAAACACCTACTCAAATCATAGCTAGCTACAGGCCTTCAACCATGACTATGGACACCCACCACACCTATTGGGACTTGCTGGAGTCTGTCAGGATTCAGTCATCTACCCTGCTCCTGGGTGACTTCAACTACCCAACCATAGTGTGCATGACCTATGCCACCTGAACATGAATGCACAGAGATTCCTCGGCTTTGTCAATGGCAATGCAATGGATCAGCTGGTCAACACTCTTACAACAGGTGGAAATATCTAGTACCTGGTCCTAAACAGCATGAGTAGTTACTGTACCACTCCTACAATGTCATCCTCCATGGCAAGATCTGACCACATAGCCATCACTGTTCAGGTCACTATCTCCCCTGCCCCCCTGTCAGGGTCAAACAAAATTAACTTTGCACAGCTGACTATAAATCTTCTCAGAGCAGGTAGAAGTAGCTTTAAAACCAATGTTCCATCAGCTGGAACTAGCAATAGTGTCCAGGCCCACACCACAATACTATGTGGGCACCTACACAGCTGTATGGACTCAGCAATACCTGACAGGACAACATCATCTACCTCAAGGTAGGGTAAACATCCGTGGTAGACAGCAGCAATACACAAATACCATAATAGGTGGATATAATTGCTGGACAGGGCCAAGAAGGAACAGATCCCATATAAGAAGTAATGTCACCTTGGTCTGCACAAGCAAATAAGCTCACAGGTGAATTACCTTCAGGCTATATTTGAGTGCAAATTGGACACATCCACCAAGCCCAATCACTAGGCCTTCCACACATGTGTCTGTAATCCCAGAGGCAACACACAAATCTGCTATGTAGTGGTGATCAATAACACCACATGCACATACAGCATAGATATAGGTGGCCGGCTGCAGACATGTGAAGTGCAAACATCAACCTCCTGTCCCAACATCGGTACACATGTGCATACACAGCACCTACTCCCCTCCCATCATCATCAGAAAACAGGTCCATAATGCCCTCTCAAAGGCAACACACAGAAGTCTCCATAGGCCTGATACCATACCTGGCTGCATCCTACATGAACACAGGCATGAGCTCTCAGATCCATTATGTACTGTAGTCAACCAAAGCTTGAGCACTGGTGTCATCCCATCTGCACAGAGAACAACCACTGTCATCCCTATACACAAAGGTGGAGCAATTCACCAACCCAGCCAATCATATGCACATCAGCCTAACTAGCCTGCTCTGCAACTGCATGGAAGGCAATATCAAGGACATTATGAACAGGGACATTGGCAACCTCAAAATGCCTGAACCCACACAGTGTGGTATTGTCAAAGTGAGATCAGGCCTGTAAACCTGGTTGACCTCTCTGAAGTGGTCAACAAACACAAGAACAAGTGGAAGATGGTGAACAATGCCTACCTTCATCTAGCCCAATTCTCTCACAATAATACCCAGGTGGCCAGGATACATACACCTACACAGCTAGGGATCAACTTGCATGTTACCAGATTAGTAGCTAACTGGCCCAATGATAGTACCCACTCTGTCATAGTAGTGGAACCCACCTCTATTAGTAGAGTCTTCCAAAGCGGTGTACCCCAAGGATTGGTCTGGGGGTCTCTACTGAGATATACATATCTGAGGTACAGCAGTGGTCTGTGGCTGACCAGATGTACAGATGCTTGCAAGCTGACCACTGTCTTACATTACCCTACTGATGTGTGCATCCCCCCAAGAGGCCCTCACCCAATTAATGACCGGTGCAAGAAGCATTTCTGCAAACTGAATGCCAGGAAAGGCATAATTCTCCCTGCTGTGGCAGATGTCATCCACACTAATTATGGCAGTAATAATGTACTGAACAGGCAATCAGGTGTGAGACGACTTGTGCACCAAGGTTGGTATTAACCTGACAGTTTCCTACAGTGTGAGCACCATTGTACAGAAGGTCACCTACATGGCCACCTCAGAAATACGGGTATGTCATCCAAGAACCAGGAGGCCACAACATCCCTGTACTCCACCCTTATCAGATGCATTACCAAGTGCAATGGCTCCTTTGCATGTACCTTGCCAAGCAAATGCAGCAGATGCAGAGACCACAGTTGTTGCTGACCAGGCAAATCCAGGGTCTGTAACACCTATCCAGTACAGGTAGGGTGAAAGCCCTGTCCCTGTACTCAGTCTCATACAGACTGATCATAGGTGACCTGTGTCTGGCATACAAAGCCATTTCCAAACCAGCCTTGATGGTGTTTCTGCAAATCTGTAAGACAAACCCCACTCACACATCATGCATGCAAGGCCCTTACCTGATCTGTGACATGTAAAGTACTTCTTGGTGGGATAGTGCAGTGTCCCATACAATAGACTGTCTGTAAAATACACTCTCCCCATGACTAGCAGAGAATGTATATAGCCCTCTTGAAGAAGAAGCTGGACGACTGTATGGGAAATGGATGGGACACCCCTGGGATTCCACATGTGCCCAGTTCGACAGGGGAAACTGGTGCTGGCTTGTAAGGGACATGGGCGAAAGTCTTGGCCAGGCTTATGAGGGCATAAGGGCCAATAGCCTGGTATCATCTTATGAGGTTATGCACCTAGTACTTTACTTGTTTCCTGTATGTATTTCAGACTGTCCTGCTATGTTGTCTGAAATGAATCCCTGTGAGTCTGAACTGTGTAGATACTGCAGTGATAGTGTATAGTCTTCTACTTTCATCAGTTATCATCGTATATCGTTACACCTTGTCATTGTGTGTGGTCTGTATAGCAGTAAATCAGCTCTTACTGTATGTGAATATGCACTTGGTGACACTGTATAGCTCACTCCTATAGCCTTGATCTTGGCCACAATTACCATTCTGCTACTAGGTCCATCACACAGTAGGATTTGTCATCCCTTGCTGTGGGCCTTACAGTAGCATGTGTCATGGAGCTTATAGATCTGGGGCTGTGCAAAGGTACTTCTAAGGGGAATGACATCAGCAGTACTGCTAAAGTGTGGCACTGGGAAGTGTACTGTTTGGGAATGGCCTAAAACTGTTTCACCTACAAACAAACAAACAAACAAACAAACAAACACACACTTACATTTGCCAGGACTGAGATTGGAATTGCTACCTATCTAGTCATTTGTACTATAGTGTTACACAGTTATCGCATGGGCTACAGAACTTACAGAACTGACATGTGCACAAACGTATTTCTAAGGTGAATGACATCAGCAGGACTGCTAAAATTTGGCACTGGGATGTGTACTCGGTGGGAAAGTCCTAAAAATACTTCAGCTTATAAGCAGATACACTTACACACATTTGCCAGAACTAGGAATATAACCACTGCCTATCTAGTTATTTGTACTATAATGTTCCACAGTTATCGCACATGCTACAGAGCTTATAGGGCTGACAAGTGCACAAAGATACTTCTAAGGTGACTGACATAAGCAAGACTGCTAAAGTAGGGCACTGGGAAGTGTTGTGGATTGGGAAGTCCTCAAAATACTTCAGCCTATAAACATACACACTTACACACACACACACACACACACACACACACACACACACACACACACACACACACACACACACACACATACATTTGCCAGAACTGGGTATAGAACTCCTGCCTATCTAGTTATTTGTATGATACTGTTACATATTATTGTATGTGCCATGGAGCTTATAGAGCTGGGGCTGTGCAAAGGTACTTCTAAGGGGAATGACATCAGCAGGACTGCAAAGGTGAGGCACTGGGAAGTGTACTGTTTGGGAATGACCTACAAACAAACAAACACACACTTACATTTGCCAGGACTGAGATTAGAATCCCTACCTATCTAGTTATTTGTACTACAGTGTTACACAGATATGGCATGTGCTAAAGAACTTATAGGGCTGACAGGTGTCCAATGGTACTTCTAATGTGAATGACAGCAGCAAATCTTATGAAGTAGGGCAATGGGAAGTGTACTGAGTGGGAACAACCTCCTAATACTTACACCTACAGACACACACACACACACACACACACACACACACACACACACACACACACACACACACATACACACACACACATATACACACATAAACACACACACACACATGGAGGCAGGTGATGTGATATTATAACCCCCATCTCAGTACTATTACACACTGGAGCTCACCTTCATGCTGGCACGTGCGACTGATTATGACCGGTATGCCACTGTCCACAGCAAGGCATCACTCTATGCCATTCAAGGTATCCATGTGTGTGACTCACTCTGTGTGTCGTCTGTCTCTTTATCATTGCCTGTCTCTCTCCTCCACATCTATGTGTGTGTATGCTTGACATATTATCTGTTGCCCATATATATGTCTATGTATCACATGCAACAGATGAAGATATATCACATATGGGCCACCTAGAGCTTGCTGAGGGTAATCCTGTCTGATGGGTGTGTGTAGGGACAGTTAAGGTGTACATAGCTGTCTGTGTGCAGAGACATATATGCACAATACAGTTATATAGTCCCATGTGGATTCCCACATGGCCTGTGATTCTCTAAGTGTAGGAGCACGCCCAGTGTGACCTTCTATAGTGAGAGTGGGACTCCATTCCAGAGATAGGTGTACTCCATGCTGGGGTTTTGTGTGCTGCAGCCATACCTCTCAAAAGTAAACAGGTTTGTTTTAACAGACATTTTCTGACATATCTGAAGTCTGACACTGCAATGTATTGTATCATTACCGAGTGACAGACATCCTCAGATCATCACAGTGATTTACCTGAGGAATACAAGATGTATGATGCACAGACCAATATTATGAGTCTGACTATATACATTCTTGACCAAAATATCCAATTGAGAGGTGTGGCTACAGCTGGTTGACTGATGAAGCTGTGTAAACAGTCCAGCAACTTGGTGATATACCGGCTGGGTGTCTCCCGCTTCTGTGGTATTCTTCTTACCTGAAAAGTCATATCCTGGTGTGGCCATACCTCTCAAATTTATATTTATTGGGAGACTGTCCAGGTGTTTGTCTAGAAGTTTCATCCAGTCTACATAAATTTGTGTTTTTATGGCAAGTTAGTTGTATATAATTGAAGAGTGATGTTAAAAAATAATGACAGACATTAGTGTTTCAGACTTCATAACCTTCGGACAATTCCTGCTAATGCGAAACCCCTTATCCTACCAATTTTCTCAGTATGTAAGGGCAATATTTACAACATGTGTCTTTGCCCCACTTATATTTATGAGTTGTCCAGATGTCTTGCTGTCAGGGGTTGGGAGTTATGGGTGTGGGTACAGAGTGCATTCTACTTGTGCAGAAATGTCCATATAGAATATATATACATGGAATATATTACACATAGCACTGTGACTTCCTGGTATGTCAGTGGCAGAGCAGTACAGAGTAATGTGTTGAACCACTGACAGACAGTTGTGTATAGGTTGATAGGTTGCTATGACATTAGTAGGGTGTTTGCCCTGAAGCCCTTATAACCCATGCAGATGAGAGTGTAGCCCATGTTACAACATGATGACACACAGAGCCCCTTTCCAGCAGGGACACAGGTGGGATCACAGGACTGTATTTTGTGTTTCCTATGCAGGTATACAGGGAGCACATCACTAGGGGCATTGAGGCACTTGGCTTGCTTTTGACAGGGACTGTATTCCACAAATGGGGGTATGTGTGGTACACATATCTTTCACACCAACAAGGCTTACTGATATCACATCCCAGGTTGATGCTGTGCCTACAGGTTGATGGAGTGGGCCTTGAGTTCCAGATGTGCAACAGTCCCATCAAAACAGGGTCTGGATCGCTTTGTATGCCAGATAGGGGTCACCTCAGCAAAGTTTGTATGGAACAGGGTAGAGGGACAGTGCTGTTAGCCTATATGTGTAGGGTAGGTGTTTGGGGTTTGGGGTGAGGCCTCATTGTTTGCAAGACCCTGGTGTGTGGAGTCTACATGGTCTGTGGTGTGTAGGTTTGTGGAGTTCTCATGTGATTTTGCCTCTGAGGTGTCCATTGTTTGGGTTTTGTTTTGTTGTGGACCTCTGCATACATGGATGTGTGTTGTGCATTTGCAGGTGATGTTTACTGACTCCTTACACTGCATGGCACCTATGCTACTGCACAATCTTTTCTGGTGTGCACATTCTCCATTTGTCTGGCCAGTGGTTCCCCACCCCTTATCTGTGGCTCTTTGTCCTTCTGTAGTCCAGTCACAGACTTTGGCCACAGTGGATGCTGTTATGTATTTGTTATTCTGATGTGGGGGGGGGGTTGTGGACTTCACACCTCTGAGTGTACCTATTTAGCAGGTTGTCCATCATTGCACCACCCTATTTGCTGTGGTCCTTAGATGGTTTGCATTGCTATATGTTATTATGAGGCTACATGTGGGCCTAGCTGTCATACCATCACAGACTGACATCTGCACAGGCCCAAATATGACCATCAGACTATGGCCCACACATGGGGACAGAGTGTTAATAATGTTCTGCCAAACATAGACAGTTGGGAGACCGGTTTGGTAATTGCTTGTTTGCTCTTATGGGTTTGATGTCTGTTTCCCCATTGCCTGCCATTGCTGTTTTGACATGACCCTTTCTTGTTTTACAGATAGTTGGCAGGCAAATGCAATGTTAGGACATGCAGAACAGATACACAAGGCATACTTGTGCTCCTTCTGTGAAAACTTGTGTCATTCCATGGATATGGCTGTTGGCCAGTGACATGTTGTCAGTGCTGACACAGAAAGGTGGCAGCCTTTTCTACAATGGCAGTACACTGATCTTCAAGTACCTGCTGTCCTACTAGGCACCATACCTCTCAAATTCTGAGAGCCAGACATCTGGACAAAGACAGAAGTGATTGGGGGACAGAGGCCTAAATATAGGGACCATTTTAAGTATTGGCCTTACAAACCTAGAAAGGTGATTCAATAACAGGTTTTGCATTAGTATACGTGTTTCTATATGGTATGAAGTCTGACACTACAACTTGTCATTATTTTCTGGTCTTAGTCTTACGTGATTTGCCAGTGAATTGCCAGACAACCACTATTTCATGTTATAGAGACCACAATTATGATGCAAACCTCTGGATATTCTGCAGTAGGTCTGTACAGTTGAGAGGTATGGTAGGCACTGTGTAGGTTACTCCAAGCTGTGTACTGTCCATATGTGTGGCCCCCTGTCCATGACTTGTACAGCTTTCCTGCATTAACAGCTGTTGACATCTGGAGTGTGATCAATTCCTACTGTAGGTGTAGCTGACATGCAGAATACTTGGCATTGTAATTCTTGGAACATGGTCCTGTCAATGACAGCACTGTACCTAGGCTACTATGACACAACAGCCGGGAGTAAGTGCTGGCCACATCCTGACAGTATTAACCACACATATAGATAGCTCATTGATCCTTGCATATTGTGGACATGCAACAAGTTATCTTGTTGATTGGGACAGCCTGGCAAAGTGAGCACTGCTGTTATTTCCCTGCAAACATATATGTTACTGCATTTCTATGGGAAAATGGGTGTGGGGGGTACACCTGTTATCTGTACACACTGTCAACTGTACACATTTGCAAAGACTGTACAATTTGCTTTACATTTTGGTTTCATTTAGCATAGTATTGTACCCTGCTTTGGAGAGTAGAGGCATATCACTAAGGACCACAGGTCAATTTGTAATGGCATACATTTGAATTTCATACTTCTTACCCTTCACAGCCTTGCTGTTACTGCAAGACCTGCTGTGCTATCACTGTGTAAGTCTGTAGGGGGTATTTCATCATTGTCTCCATTTTTTGGCCTTTGCCAGACATTTCTTTATGGTTTTCTACAGCTGACTTGCTGGGTGAAGCTGAGGGGTGAGTATGGTACCCTCATACAAACATCCATGCCTGTGAACTATGACCCCCCCAGTTAGTTGCCCCCCCCCCCACATATACTGCTGTGGGATTCATCACCTTGGGTACTACTGCATAGTGTGGGGAAGCCAATATTGGGCAAACATTTCCTAGTGTCCCACATAGCTGTCAGTGTATGCTGCTATCCCAGTAGGCCACCCCATTCCCTTGCATGCATGCAGCAATACCATAGATATGCTACCAGAACATACCAATCCATTCATTTATTGTTAAGAAGACTGACTTACCTTGTGCCTGCAGCAGTTGTGAGGACGGTGCTTGAGGGCAGCCTATGTCGGATGCATGCAGTACACTGCCTATACATGGTAAGTTACAGGTAGTGTGATATGTGAGTCATCCATTTTACTGTGAGTGCGAGTTAGGGAGAGGTGTCAGTCCCAGGGTCCCTACAGTGTCAGTGTGTGCGCTATGCATTGCCAGGGCATACTGGGCACGCCTCCATCTACCTACAGGGGCTGGCTCAGGAGGCTCCTCCTCTGAGTCCCTCTGTGGGGACCTTGGCAATGGTGGGAGGGCTGTGTGGCCCTTCCCCATGCTGTTCCTGTTGCAGCTGTTTCTGCAGGATCATATTGTGTAGCATGGCACATACTATGAACATGTGTGCACATGTGGCTGGAAAGTACAGCAAAGATCCACCAGATTTGTCAGGGCAGCAGGACCATGACTTGAGCATCCCAAGCATATGCTCTATAATGATCCTGGTGTATGCATGTGCTTCATTATGACATTCCTAAGTGTGTGTGTGTGTGTGTGTGTGTGTGTGTGTGTGTGTGTGTGTGTGTGTGTGTGTGTGTGTGTGTGTGTGTGTGTGCATTTCTGATGGGTGTCATCATTCATGGCTCCAGTGCATAGCCAGCATCCCCCACCAGATGGCCAAACGAGATGTCCCTCCTGGCAAATCCCTGATACAGCTGTGAGGAATGCCAGATGTGGGAGTCATGATAGCTTTCAGGGCTGCCAGCACACACATTAATGATAATGCCCTGGGGATTGCACACAACATGGCAGTTGATGGAGTGAAAGCCCTTGCGGTTTAGATAGACCCTACCCTGCTCACTGGTTGGTGCTTTGATGTGGGTGTGCATGCAGTCTATGGCACCCAGTACCTCTGGCTAGTCTGATACAAGGTGGAAGAGGCACATATTGCTGGTCCTCTCCTCACAGATGCTGGGGAAGTAAATGTGCTAACCAGCTTGTGGTAGCATGGCATCCAGGAACTAGTGGAGTACCCTGGATGCAGATGCCTGTCAGACCCCCATGATGTAGGTCTTTGGAAAGTACCTGTAGTTAGTATTATTAAAGCTACACATACCTTGGTATCCACTGGGATGGGTTCCCCTCTGCTGGCTCTGAGTCTGAGGTGAGGCCAGCACAACTCGATGAGTTGCTGATGTATGTCCCTGTCCACCCTGTAGTGCTCTACTATCTCCAGATCATGTAACCCCTGGTAGGTTATCCTGGGTCTGAACACTCTTTGCCTCCTCCTCAGTCTGGAAACCAAGAAAACGTTCAAACACCAAACAAACCAGGCAATGGATGTCCAAAACTCCTGAGACTTTAATGTCTAAAAAATAATTAAAAACAATCGATCGATACTTCGACTTATTGAGTAAGTCAACTCAAAAGAAAAAACAAAGTACGTAAAGCGCTTTTCATTTGGGTTATACCCAAACTTCTTCAGACAACCTATATGTGTCCTAGTTTAGTTTAAATAGTTCCTTGCTTAACAACAGACAAATCAAGAAGAGGCTCACACCAACCTGTTTCGTAGCACCTAATGTTAAAGGGAAAGATGCTACGAAGTCTACAAATTGTGTGCTACATATTCCATTTCCATAAGTGGCCAGTACCTACGTTTTATTTACTGAATATAAGGCCACTTGATTACTCAAAGAGTCTTACTCAACATTTTTTTTAAAAAACAAAGTACTCCTCAGTCTGGGGCGGTTGTCAGTATTATCCTTCTCATCACCCTCAGCCTAGCACTTACTGATGTATCAAAGCGACAGCAGGCCCTAACATTTTGTTGGTTAAAATTTCCCCAAGTGTGTACACCAATGGTGCAGAGTTTGTGGGAAAAACCAGACTGGAAGGTGTTTACATAGTTTATACTGTTGTGCTGCAGATGCTGCCTGTATGATTGGCTGACTATGATGCAGTCCACCTGCCAGATATATTATTTGTCCTTGATTACTTTTATTCTGCTATTTCTCACTTTTTTTCTTTTTTTTCCTCTTCCTATTTCTGCCCCTTTTAAGATCCGTGGTGCATCACGCAAACCCACTGTCCAAATGTAAACTGTTCTGCTATTTCCAGGTTTTTTCCTATTTTTGTTTTGTTTTAAGAGCTGATGAGCACCATACAAACCTGTTTAGCTACAGTAAACACTTTGATGCAGAAATGGCCCTCCTCTGGATGCAGATACACTCTTCATTTCATGGAATAAGTAAATACAGCCTCAGACACACCCCCTTGCTTAGCTGTGCTCAGCTAAGCTCAGATGGAAGCTGTGGAGCTCCAATGTGCTTACACACAAAGCATGACACACAACCCTTTTCATGTCAGCTACTTCTCCTGTTTACACCACTGCCTTATAGCTCCTACACAGTTAGGTGCAGCCAGAAAACAGTCTCCCATTTAGTGATTCAGTAAAATTTGCTCATTTGCATAATCCACTGCCTTAGTCCCTTGTTACACCACTGCACCAGAGCCTTTCTCCTTAGAAGTCAGTGTTACATGTTTTTGTTTTGATTCTGCATGCCATACATTATAATGGAAAAATGCAGATTTCACTTAAAATTGTCTTTTCACATTTTTTTCTTTATTTTCTGCAAACCTCATTTGCCCACCACTGTGCTACGCTTAAACGGCCAAAATCGGACAAAAAAAAAAACTTTGATTTTTATAATTTTGCAAATCTTTTCCATGCCAATGGCCATGCCCACATTTTGATTTTTGCAGAAATGTACATGGTCAGTAACCGAATACATTTCTGCAACGGACACTGTTCTGGCACGGATGCCTGCCTGCTTACTGAATCACTAATTCACCTAATTTGCATGGTTTTCACTATCAAATGAGGTAATTAGCATTATTCAGTGGTGTCTGTGCCAGAATAGTGCTAGCAGGCTCATGCACGCCCCTAGCCTTGTTAACTGGATCACTCGGCGACCATATTCTGTGCAGGAGATGATGCACTATTCTTGCATGGAAAGAAAACATTACTGAATCATGGGGAGTATGTTTTGCATCTGAATATTAACAAGAATAATTTTGACTTGGTAAAAACGCATCTGAAAGATGAAGCTGTACAGAAATGTTGGCTTTTAATTCTGAATCACAATACAAATAACCTTACTGTAAGTGATCCACAGAACCAAAAATAAAGAGTTTTGTTAAAACATGGTTTTCAGGTAAGAATTGGTAACACCTTCCATTGATTAAATTGGCAAAATGGTGCATGGAGGTGTTATGCTATAGCATGCGCATGATGAGTCAATAAGAGTCCATAGATGGAATAAAATAAGTTATGAGACATTAAAGAAAGAAGCTTACTGACCTCATATAAGCCATGATTTTACCAAGTGTGTGCAGGGATGTAAAATATGCTAAATATCCAGCCAGTTTGCCATAGACACAGGGCATCACTTCAGGCAAGAGGAATCATAATGCCTTGGTTTGACCTCCAGATCAAATGGATTTCACCAGTAACTAGATATTCTAGAGGCAGTCAGCTCTTGCTAGCTGTCACCCGCACATTTACAAAATAGATTGATTACTTAAGCTCCCCTAATAGCACTGCAAAAAAAAATACTTTCTGATAATTAATCATGTGTTTAGACACTTTGGGTTAACCATGAGGGTAGAATCTGAAAGGGGAATACATTTCTTGAGTGAAGTAATGGAAAATGTGTTGAGAATTTAGAAGGGCAAAAGAAAGTGCATGTATTCCATAATCTTGAGTCCTCGGATCAGGGGGAGAGAGTAAATCACACCATAACCATATACTAAAACAGTGTATCAGCTTCTCAGGAAAGGACTGGGATGTCAAATTACCCCTAGTATTAATGACCCTCTGTGCCACTTCCAATAAATCCAATGGCATCTCACCCTTTGAAATGATGACCGTCAGGACAGTGGTGCTGTTATTACGTTTTCTGTGTAGTATTGGCACATGTCACCACTGGCCATGATTAAAAAGACCATTCTAAGAGAGCACTTAGATGAAAACATTTACTTTGCCTGAGTAATTTGGAGAAAAGTGTGCAGTCATATAAAACCTATTATGACACAAAGACTAGTTAGAAAAATACAAAATAGGTGACAATTTCCCCTATTTGGGTCTATATTACCATGCAGTGTGAGCTGTTGAGTAATATAAATGGATTATTCATTGATCCAAGTATCTCACTAAAATATATCTTCAGCAGCGCTCGCTATTTTTCCCCTTTGAAAATACCAGATGGGCTGAAAAGTTTTCAACTTCCCTAAAGAGAGTGGCTTTGGCAATGCTACAGGGTATCTCAAACCTGATGTGTACACTGCCCTCTTCTTAGCATCGCTCCAAATCTGAACTCATGCCTCAGTATGCTGCTGAGAACTGGAAGGAAAGCGTCAAGTACTGGAGATGAGCCACCGGCTCAACAGGCTGCTGTGGGACATCTGCAGCCACAACGTGGCTCGTCAGGTGGGGGAGTGGGGCAACTTCATGGAGCTGGGCATTGCCCACATTCTTAGCTAGGCAGCCTGCCTCAAAGGTTGCAAGAGTACCTTGTCAGTGTTTCAGCTGAACCGACCAAAAGCAGACTTACTTATAGATATCTGCAGTTTGCCTACTTCAAGGTAATCACTGATAAAAAAATGGTTCATTTTGTTATTTATTCATTGCAAAATACTGCTGATTCTAACAAGGAGGGCTCTGACTTTTGACAGATTTTGAGGTTTGTTTTAGAATATCTTTCTCTGTGCACAAACACAAGAAAGAAAAAAGTCAACAGCATGCCAGGTGTGGCAGATGCATAAAGGATGACACACAGAAGTAAGTGTTTAATGTAGTTTACACACAACCAGTGCCAATTGCACTGCCTGGTCTGTGACTGAAAAAGAAAAATATCCAAACAATTGATAGGCCTTTGTTATTGTTGCGATACTGGTGTTGCAAAAGTTTTGATGTTTATTATGCTGCCAAATAAACACAGCATTATAACTGTGCCCTAAAAAAGGTAGTGGCATAAACATTAGTTGCATCAAGAAGAATGGAAAGTCAGAAATGGTGAATGACAGGTAGTAAATAGACCTGTACTTCAAGAGCATTAGGTGAGAGGAGCCACACCAAAAAAAAAAAAAATTTACAGACTAGAGTTAGTGCATTTTTTTTTGCCTTGCTAATTTCTCGAGAATATCTGGGCTCATACCATAAACAAATTGCAGTGTATTAACTGAATTCATTGGACCTTGGCAGTAAAATGTATGGTGGTAACACAGTATTTTCTTTCACAAAGCAGCTGATTTGGCATAGTGGTATGTTGCTCTGACTGTTTTGCATCCAGACAGAAGGATGATTTCAGTGTTTTATGCCACTGTCATAGGTCAAGTGAGCGTGACTATATGTGATTTCTTTGGCTTCGCTCATCTCGATGGCTTTGGTTCCTGGGGGTGTTGGGCGCCTAGGAAAAGACTGTTACCATGGTGAAAGAAGTGTTCACCGCACACGTCTTAATCGACATAGAAATATCGACCCTTTAAAATCCTGAATGGCACCTTCGGTAAATTTTTTCCCAGGGTGAAAAATCGCTCAGCCATCATCGGGGATTTCCCCTTTTTCCCACTGCTGTTGGTATATTTAGTTAGGGGGGTGTGGGGGGGGTGAAGCCCTCCCCCACTTTGTAGGGTTTGAAAGTATTTTTTTTTGTGTACGGCCAAGCGATTTTTTTTCCCCTGGGATAAAAGTCGCTGAAGCAGCCATTCAGGATTTTAACAGGTTGATATTTCCATGCCAATTAAGATGTGTTTGGGGAACACATCTTTCGACATGGTAATATAGACCCCCTAAAGACAAACCAGGAGTCCAACATCCAAACCACATTTAATAGAAGGACACACAACACAAAGGTTTCGAGACAATATCTCTTTTTCAATGTTTACACAAAGTGACTCAGGTGCATCCCTTATATAGATAGCCTGCCCTTCATCATAGTCACATGACCCAGTTAAGAATAATATATAATTAAATAATTATTAAGCAGCCCTAAACCTCCATATAATACATAGAAACTTACTATATATATATATATATATATCTATATATATATATATATATATATCTATATATATATATATATATATATATATATATATATATATATATATATATATATATATATATATATATATATATATATATATATATATATATATATATATATATATATATATATATATATATATATATATATATATATATAGATCTATATATATATATATATATATATATATATATATATATATATATATGGTTTAACGCAGCCATTGGGGATGCACAAGCCAGTGCATTTCTTTGTGCCGGTCCTAAGCCTGGATAAATGGGGAGGGTTGCATCAGGAAGGGCATCCAGCTTAAAAATTCTGCCAGATCACTTATGGCGCAAAAATTTCATATTTCCATAATGGATCGGTCGAGGCCTGGGTTAACAATGACTGCCACCAGTACTGTTAGCCAACAGGGTGCTGGCGGAAATTGGGCTACTGTTGGCCGAAGGAGAAGAGAAGGGTGGAGGCATGCCCGAAGGCAGGAAGAGAGGAGGAAGGTTAGGAGTGTAGCAGTGAGGGTAGGAACATTGAATGTTGGCAGTATGACTGGTATAGGAAGAGAGCTAGCTGATATGATGGAGAGAAGGAAGGTTGATATATTGTGCGTGCAAGAGACCAGATGGAAGGGTAGTAAGGCCAGGTGTTTAGGAAATGGGTGCAAATTGTTTTATCATGGTGTGGATGGCACGGGAAATGGGGTAGGGGTTATTCTAAAGGAGCAATATGCCAAGAGTGTTTTAGACATGAACAGAGTGTCTGACAGAGTGATGTTTATGAAGCTTGAAATTGATGGTGTAATGATGAATGTTGTTAGTGCATATGCTCCACAAGTTGGGTGTGCGATGGATGAGAAAGAGAAATTTTGGAGTGAGTTGGATGAAGTTGTGGTGAGTGTACCCAAGGGTGAGAGACTAGTGATTGGAGCAGACTTTAATGGGCATGTTGGTGAAGTGAACAGAGGGGATGAGGAAGTGATGGGTAGGTATGGTGTTAAGGAGAGGAATGCAGATGGTCAGATGATTGTGGATTTTGCGAAAAAAATGGACATGGCTGTAGTGAATACGTATTTTAAGAAGAGGGAGGAGCATAGGGTGATGTACAAGAGTTGAGGAAGATGCACACAGGTGGATTATATCCTATGTAGGAGGGCCAGTCTGGAGGAGATTGGAGACTGTAAAGTGGTGGCAGGGGAAAGTATAGTTAAGCAGCATAGAATGGTGGTCTGTAGGATGACGTTGGTGATCCAGAAGAGGAGGAGGAGTGTGAAAGCAGTGCCAAGGATTAAATGGTGGAAGTTAAAAAAGGGTGATTGTGAAGTGGAGTTTAGGGAAGAGTTAAGACAGGCACTGGGAGGCAGTGGAGACTTACCGAATAGCTGAGTAACTACAGCAGAACTAGTAAGGGAGACTGCTAGAAAGGTGCTTGATGTGACATCTGGACAGAGGAAGGAGGACAAGGAGACCTGGTGGTGGAATGAGGAAGTACAGGAGAGTATACAGAGGAAGAGGCTGGCGAAGAAGAAGTGGGATTGTCAAAGAGATGAAGAAAGTAGACATGAGTATAAGGAGATGAGGTGCATGGCAAAGAGAGAGGTGGCGAAGGCTAAGGATAAGGCATATAGAGAGTTGTATGACAGATTGGACACTAAAGAGGGAGAAAAGGACCTGTACTGATTGGCTAGACAGAGGGACAGAGCTCAGAAAGATGTGCAGCAAGTAAGGGTGATAAGGGATAGTAAGGGAAAGGTACTCACAAGAGAAGGGTGTGTTGAGTAGATGGAAAGAGTATTTTGAGAGGCTGATGAATGAAGATAATGAGAGCGAGAGAAGGTTGGATGATGTAGGGATAGTGAATCAGGTAGTGAAACAGATTAGCAAGGAGGAAGTAAGGACAGCTATGAAGAGGATGAAGAATGGAAAGGCTGTTGGCCCTGATGACATACCAATGGAAGCATGGAGGTGCTTAGGAGAAATGGCAGTGGAATTTTTAACTAGATTGTTTAATGAAATTTTAGAAAGTCAGAGGATGCCTGAGGAGTGGAGAAAAAGTGTTTTGGTACCTATCTTTAAGAATAAGGGTGATGTGCAGAGCTGCAGTAACTACAGAGGGATAAAATTGATCAGTCACAGCTTGAAGTTATGGGAAAGAGTAGTAGAAGCTAGGTTAAGAAGGGATGTGATGATTACTGATCAGCAGTATGGTTTCATGCCAGGAAAGAGCACTACAGATGCAATGTTTGCTCTGAGAGTGTTATTGGAGAACTACAGAGAAGGTCAGAAGGAGTTGCATTGTGTCTTTGTAGACCTGGAGAAAGCCTATGACAGGGAGCCTAGAGAAGAGTTGTGGTATTGTATGAGGAAGTCGGGAGTGGCAGAGAAGTATGTAAGAGTGGTACAAGATATGTACGAGGGTAGCGTGACAGTGGTGAGGACTGCAGTGGGAGTGACAGATCAGTTTAAGGTGGAGGTGGGATTACATCAAGGATCAGCTCTGAGTCCTTTCTTATTTGCAGTGGTGATGGACAGGTTGACAGATGAGATCAGACAGGAGGCCCAGTAGACTATGATGTTTGCAGATGACATTGTGATCTGTAGTCAGAGTAGGAATCAGGTTGAGGAGACTCTGGAGAGGTGGAGATATGCTCTAGAGAGCAGAGGAATGAAGGTCAGCAGGGCTAAGACAGAATATGTGTGTGTAAATGAGAGGGAGGGTAGAGGAATGGTGAGGATGCAGGGAATAGAGTTGGTAAAGGTGGACGAGTTTAAGTATTTGGGATCAACAGTTCAGAGTAATGGTGAATGTGGAAGCGAGGTGAAGAAGAGAGTACAGGCAGGGTGGAATGGGTGGAGAAGAGTGTCAGGAGTGATTTGTGACAGACGGGTACCAGTAAGAGTGAAAGGGAAGGCCTACAAGAGGGTAGTGAGACCTGCTATGTTATATGGGTTGGAGACATTGGCATTGACAAAAAGGCAGGAATCAGAGCTGGATGTGGCAGAGTTAAAGATGTTAAGATTTGCACTCGGTGTGACTATGATGGATAGGATTAGAAATCAGTATATTAGAGGGTCAGCTCATGTTGGACAGTTTGGAGACAAAGCAAGAGAGATGAGATTGCATTGGTTTGGACATGTGCTGAGGAGGGATGATGGGTGTATTGGGAAAAAGATGCTAAGGATAGAGCTGCCAGGTAAGAGGAAAAGAGGAATGCCTAAGATAAGGTTTATGGACGTGGTGAGAGAGGACATGCAGGCGGTTGGTGTGACAGAGCAAGATGCAGAAGATAGGAAGAAATGGAAAGAGATGATCCACTGTGGCGACCCCTAACAGGAAAAGCCAAAAGATGATGATATATATATATACATATATATATATATATATATATATATATATGGTTTACTATCAAATGCATGAAAATCACAACCGTGAACGCTGATTGCTGCGATGCATATCCTCGACTCATACATATTAAGTAGGTTGTAAGGTCGACGCAACAAGATCGACAATGGTCTGTTGATATTAATGTTGGCAGCTGCCATTGCCAACCATGCTTCATGTCCCTGCCTTGTGTACATCCTTCTGAACGGATGTACACATGAACGTCAACATTCCGACTGTCGCTCCTACCATGTTCGAGGAGGAGGCTGTCATGCAACTGAATGTCGACATTTTGATTGTAAACCTATATATATATATATATATATATATATATATATATATATATATATACATACACATAAAAAAATCATGAAAAGGCATGCTTAAACTTCAACACAGGTTTTATACTAATCATTTTATTCAACCCTGGTAACTTATCTCCCTAAAATAAGTTATCCACTTATACTTCGCCATTTCAGTTATATTAACTGAATCACCCCCAATACAGAGATGTTCATAAATCTTTTGTAAAATTCAGTAAAAATAGTGGAAGCAGGACCACCACATAAAAGTAACGAAACTTTTATTGTAAAACAAGCGCTTTCATGTGTCCAACTGCATGCTTCATCAGGTTTGACTAGAACATTTCACAACAAAGATATATATATATATATATATATATATATATATATATATATATATATATATATATATATACACAACAACACACACCTTGCTTACATATAAATCAATTAGCAAGTTAATTGAATAAGATTAAGTAATTAATCAATCAAAATGGAGATGTGAAACTGTCATATTCACAAACCTTACACTTCGAGAGAACATAAAAAACAATGAAACATCAAGCTTTTTATATCAACATCAAAATGATGTTATCAGAACAAATAAATAAATATATATGCATAGAAAACACATACATAAAATCAATATCAAATGAACTAGATACTACTACTGCATCTAATTATCTACGAGCAGCTAGAGCTGTTCTAATACTAACATATTGATTAAGACCAGTTTCAGTATGTGCTCTTAATTTAAAAATCCATCCTAGTTCAACTGATTCAAGATGGCTAAAACTGTCACCCCCTCGTCTATTTAACTTAACTATTTGTAAAACTCTAAAAGTAAAAGCATGTTCAGGGTAAATGGTAATGTGCTTTGCTAATGCATTGGCAGAGACCTGCTTCCTAATGTCATAAACATGGTTATATATCCTGTCCTTAAGCTTTCTAGAAGTCATACCCACATAAAAAAACTGTACATTTTATGTAGGTAGCCAGATATATTAGATTCGTACTGTTACATGTAGCGTGGAACCGGGGGATGAACATAAAATCCAAGCTAGGATGCAAAAATCTTTGTTCCTTAGTAATATAACCACATAAATTACAGCTATTACATGGAAATGTGCCATAATTTATAGCCCCTATGTGTTTAACCAGGCCTTCATTAAATCTCTCTATACAGAGTAGTCTTTTCAAATTTTTGCTATTCCTGTACCTAAACTTAGGTATACTTCCTAGTAGGTCAGAAAGGCGTTGATCTGTTACTAGCACATTCCAATTTTTCTTGATAATTTCTGTAATATTCTTGTTGTCATTAGTATATCTAAGCACAACAGCTAAATGTCCTGGTTGGGGAATAGATATCCCTGAACCTCTTTTATCATTATTATACCAGGTCTTCCATTTCTTATGGTCTTTACTCACTTTATTAATATCAAAAGAACCAGCCACATATTTCCTTACATCATTAATAGTTTTCTTAGTATAACCTCTATCTATAAAAAGCTCATCTAGGAGTTCAAGTTGCAAAAGTCTATCCATCGGATCTCTGCAAATACTGCTAATCCTAAGGTATTGGCTCTTGACAACATTAGGAAAAATAAAACGGGGATGCATACTATCAAAATGTAGAAGAGCATTCCTCCAGCATGCTTTTCTATATAATGAGGTAGTCAGCCCTCCCCTCTCATTCTTACTTATCGTTACATCTAAGAAATGTATTTCATCTAGAGAAGTTTCCATTGTAAACCTTAAAAAGGTCGTAGTGGTTCCTAAATAGGATACAAATTCCTTTAAAAGGTTCATATCACCATCCCAAATAATTAGTATATCGTCTACGAAACGTCGATATAACAGGACATGTTGGAAAAAAGCCGTATTAAAAACATGTTCTTCCTCCCAGTGGTACATTACCAAATTAGCATATGAATTGATGCATGGGGTGCCCATAGCGACACCCCATGCTTGCCAATAGAACATGTCCTGAAACATGAACACATTATTATTAAGAACTATGTCCATCAGGGTACAAATCAACATCTGTTTATCATTAGTATACCTCTCCATGGCATGTAACAATTCCCTTAGAGCCTCCATCCCATAATCATTAGGGATGGCTGTAAACACATTTTTTACATCCAAGGTCACTAGCATAGAAGAAGAAAAAGACCCATGTTGTAGTTTTAGCAAGTCAAGATCATTCAATAACTGGCCAGTATCCCTAAGAATGGTAGGTATGCTCCTAACTAAAGGACCTAGGTTACTCTCTAAATAACGGGATATATTCTCAGTGAGCCATCACTGTCCAGCTACTATCGGTCGTAAAGGCGGAGGATAAACCCCCTTGTGCATCTTAGGGAGACCTTTTATATATGGAGTGACAGGGTGTTCAACATGAAAGTAATCAAAAAGTTCATATGATATCTGCCTGCACATAAGGAGATCATACAGTTCATCATATACTCCCTTGATGATTCTTTTAACATCTTCTTGAATAATCTTAACATATGTATCATTGTCATTTAGTAACTCTGACATCAAAAGGATATACTGGTGCGTATCTAATAGCACCATCCCCTGCCTTTATCAGCTGGTCTTATCGGCAAATTTATATCCTGAATAAAATTATTTAACGAATATCTCTCTTGTGTATTCAAATTGAAAAAATGGCATTTCTTAGTTTTTTCTGAAAAATACTTATAGAAATCCCTCTCACAAGTCCGTATAAAACATTCCACACTTGCAAGCATACTAGGAATGAAAGTACTTTTACGCTTAAAAGCAAAGTCACTTTTGTTATTAACATTTCCCTCGTCATTAAACAACAGTTTTAGAGAGACCAGTCTCCCAAACATGCATATGTCAGTCAAAAGCTCCATAAGGTCACTGCCTTGAGAGGGTATAAAAGAGAGCCCTCTATTTAATAGACCTATGTCTGAGTCACTCAATTGATGGCTTGATAAATTAAAAACCAAACCATTCAGTTCTTGCTTCTCCGCCTTACCTCGACATTCTCTCCTGAGAATTTCCTCTTCCATCGACCCCGACTGATAGAGCGCGTCTGTGAGACCCCTCGGTATTTCATTGGAAGTGGTAAAAAACGACTTAAAACACCATTAGTCATTTTTGGTCTTGCTCCATTTTTATTATTATTATCTTGTGTGGCCTGTATCCGTAGGGCTTGTTGATTCGGTGGTGGCGTACTCGCAGCCTGAGTGGCTGCTTTGATATCATTTCCACTTAATGACGTTACCATAGACTCAGTTACCCCTCCGCTGATATCCGCTCCTAAACTTTCGTTCCTTAAAGGGATATTATCATCATTCAGCTGCTCACCTATATTCAGATGACCTTGATTTGAAATAGAGGCATGATTTATAGGACCATTCCTCGGCCAAACAAAGACCTGGCCAGTAGTAAAGTCTCTATAGTCTCTCTGCAATTTTTTATGTTTAATTAATCTTAGCTTATCACTGTAAGCCATGATCTGAGCATACATACTGTCCATTCTTTTCTCAAAAAACTCTCCTTTATAGCGAAGCTGTATCTCAGTATTTAGTTTTTCTACTTTCTTTAGCAATTCAGTCTCAATAGGAGAAAAATAGTCAATCAAAAGCCTCATATATTGATAGCTTAGATCTAAGTTCAGCTGTTGCCACTTTTTTAACAAGTCAGGATGGCTATCGCCATAGGTAGGCATACAGAGTACACGCATCCCTCTGGGAACTATGTGGAAGTGAAGGCAAGCTTCCAAATGCTTCTGCTGCCAAGTTAATCTCCGTAGCTTGTATAAATCATTTTCAAGATCTCTTACCCTGTTGTTAAATTCAAGGATATTGTCTGTAGTACCTATGGCAGTAGATGGAGTCGAATAAAACAATTCCATATGCAACAG
The DNA here is from genome assembly GCF_019279795.1 of Protopterus annectens. Taxonomy (NCBI): domain Eukaryota; kingdom Metazoa; phylum Chordata; order Ceratodontiformes; family Protopteridae; genus Protopterus; species Protopterus annectens. The sequence continues at coordinate 1,341,405,691 of NC_056744.1, forward strand.
TGGATTAGCTGATGATAGCAACACTTCACACCATCTGCGAATGAAACTACTGCCTTCTGGATTGTAGTCGAGTTCCACTTCTGGGGTCTCCATTGTAGTAGGTAGTGCGTAGGTAGTGGTATCCAAACAAGAAGACCTAGCAAATGGAAAAAACAAGAAGACCACTGCCCACCAAAGGTCCACCTCCACAAAAAACAGCAACCAGGAACAAAAATTCAGTAAAAATAGTGGAAGCAGGACCACCACATAAAAGTAACGAAACTTTTATTGTAAAACAAGCGCTTTCACGTGTCCAACTGCACGCTTCATCAGTTTTGACTAGAACATTTCACAACAAATATATATATATACACAACATCACACACCTTGCTTGCATATAAATCAATTAGCAAGTTAATTGAATAAGATTAAGTAATTAATCAGTCAAAATGGAGATGTGAAACTGTCATATTCACAAACCTTACACTTCGAGAGAACATAAAAAACAATGAAACATCAAGCTTTTTATATCAACATCAAAATGATGTTATCAAAACAAATAAATAAATATATATGCATAGAAAACACATACATAAAATCAATATCAAATGAACAGGATACTACTACTGCATCTAACTATCTGCAAGCAGCTAGAGCTGTTCTAATACTAACATATTGATTAAGACCAGGTTCAGTATGTGCTCTTAATCTTTTGTAAAATCTTAAACTTAAATTTATGCTGTGCACCATTTGCTAGTGCATGTTTACTAAGTGCATTAGTCTCAATTTTCCTGTGAATGTCAGAAAGATGTGACAAAACTCTTTCTTTTAAATTCATATTCATCTTACCTATATAAAAACATTCGCAGCATATGCAATTAGCAAAATATACAACATTCTCAGTAAAGCATGTACCAGCTTCTTTAAAAAAGGATTTTTTACTAATTGGTGTTTATAACATATCTCTATCTACAAAAAGCACAATTATAACAAAAGACAGTACCATCCCTATTCATAACTCTATTGGCATCACTATTTTGCCTTATATCTTCATAGCATAAAAGCTGCTTAAGATTCTGTTCTTTCTTATAAACAAATCTGGGCCTATTCCCTACATATTTACTAACCTCAGAACTAGAATTTAGAATAGCCCAATTCTTTCCATTGACATGTTTAACAATATCTGTGCCTCTATTATATTTCATAAAATAACCAATAGTAGAAAAATTATTATTAATAGACCCAGATGATTCATTGTTGGTTGCCAAATGAAAATATGGCCTAACATTAGTGTCCCTTTGACTAATTATCAATTTTTAGTATCCCCTATAAGCATTTTATTACATCTACTATCAAAGTCCTTTGATATATTATCAATCTCATATAAAAACTTTTCATCTCTAGTACTTAACCTACTTGCTCTTAAAAACTGACCTTTCACAACACACTTATACACACGCCTTGGGTGCATACTATCAGCATGTAGATATTTGTCAACCTGTCCATTTTTTCTATGAATTTCAGTATCAAACTTAAGGTCATTATGTTTAACAACAATATCAAGAAATAACACTTTATCATGTGAATAGTTAACATCAAATATTAGGAAAATGGCACTAGAGTGTAAATAGTCAACATAATTATACAAACTTTGGTAATCTCCTTGCCGTAATAAAAAGACGCCATCCACAAATCGTTTGTAGAGTAATAATTCTTTAACTCTAAAAGGCACATCACCCTCACCATACACAAAGTTCTCCTCCCATTTTGCTAATACTAAGTTAGCATACTTGTTTGCTACTGAAGTGCCCATAATGACACCTTTTATTTGTTGAAAAAACTTTTATCATATATAACTATATTACTTTCTAGAACAATGTCTAATATTAAACATAACATCTCTATTTTTGAGTTGGAAAAGCCTTTATGAGCATGTAAAAATTCTTTAATACATTCTGCTCCATAATCATTGGGGATGACCGTGAATAAGGACTTAATATCCATGGTAACCAATAATAAATCAGTACAAGTATTAGTAGTAGACCATTTTTTCAAGCTAATTAGGAAATCTTTAGTATCCCTAATATACCTTCTCATATATTTTAAATGTGGAGCCAAATGCTTTTCTAAATACTTAGATAGAGCAGTAGTAGCCCATCCATTACCTGAAACAATGGGTCTCATGGGCAGATTCGTAAGATTCTTATCTGTTATATTGTAGGAATGGTTGGGTTAGTAATATACAGATAGATATAAATTTCGGGGTTGTTTGACTTTCCATGAATAAAATATAAAGATACATTTAACAACAGTGTTAAAAACAAAAATCTATTCACTTCCTTAAAAGTGCTTTCATTCGATAAAAACTCATACATCAAATTTTTATATTGCTGTAAATCCATGATTACTATTTTCCCTCCCTTATCTGCTTGCTTAATAATTATACTATCATTTTGACATAAACTATGCAGTGCTAAACATTCAGAAACATTCAGGTTATAAAATTTACTATATGCAGCATCATCTTTAAAAAATACATCATACAAATCTTGTTCACACATAGTTTTTGTGCCTTTACAACAGGAACACTCAGACGCACAAAAGCACTTGATCTTCTTAGGCTATCATTCTGTATATTATCACTGTCCTTATAAAGCAATTTAAGGTAATTTTTTCTAATAAACAGCCTGAGCTCTGTTAAAACTTAATTAAAATCTGCTTTGCAAGCAGGAATAAATGACAGCCCCTTAGATAACAGCTTTATATCTGAAGCCCCCTGCTTTACATTTTTACCATTTGGAGTGCTTAAGCTGCCAGAGAAGTTCTGTGTAATATACTTTTGCATTCTAACATCAGTTTTTCTTATCTACCTTATTTCCATGCCAGGCTCGTCTGCATGTGTGTTCTATTGTCATCATATGGATCTAGGACTTTTGATTGAAAGATCAAAAGCCCGAATCCATTACTACCGAACACACTTTAACGAACGCACTTTCATCAAAAAAGCGCTGCTGTTAAAGTATGTTAAAAAAAAAAACACTCACACAAAATCTACTAGAATGCAGGGGAGCAAGCCCTCTGCACCCCCCGATGCCACCCACAACCCCCCTACTTTAATATTCTCACTCTGAGGTCACACTACAGTGGGGAAAAGGGAATTTTCCCTTACCACACCGTAGTACGACCGGAACAAAAAGCATACTTACACGAAAGTGCTGTTTTGGTGAACAGCACTTTCACGCAAGTATGCTCACCAAATTGGGATTCAGTGAAAGAGGCAGTCGAGCATCTGTATGGATCCCCTTCATATATACTATTTTTAGATGCTGCCATTTTTCTTTGCATCATCTGTTTCCTTCTCTTCTTCTGAAATACTAGAATCCTGAGTATTTCTTTTAACTCCTGCGTTTTCACTTGTGAACTCGCAGGTCTTCAAGGTAGTATCTGCTGACCTTAAATCCATCTCTAGTGACTGCTTTTTGTTGAGCGTGATCAGTAGTGGTTTAAGGTGGGATATAACTGACTGCTTCACTTGGAATAACTCTGCAATCTCTGACTCTTCCTCAATGCCTTTTCCTTACTAGCAATATGTTTACTTGAGTTGTATTCTGACCCCCCCCCCCCCGTAAACGATCTTGTGACTGACTCTTTTGGTGAAAGGTATTTGGCCACCATTAAGCCATTTGCCTGAGAGACATCTAGAATAACCTCTCATTTCAGCATTCCTGTTGCCCCACCTATGTGTTTTAGGGCAGTCCTTGTATCCTATTACCTGTACTGATATTAAGTTCCCTTATTATCAACACCATCTCACTTTGTCCTGCTTTATTTAGGAGGTAATATAACTGAATGCCCCATTTTGCACATCATCACAGCTATGTGATAGGGCACAGGCTGACATTATAAAGACTGCAAATCACTCCGAAAGTTGCTCCAGATTTCCACAACATGCTGATTACTTATTATTCACATTTTATGAAATTGTTATTTTTAGGGGTTTAAGATGTTTAAGATAGTTTAATTGACTTAGTATGTTTATTGTTTTTTTAGATAAATACATCCATATATTCCCCATATGAGAGTTTCATTGAATGCATTTTTAATAATTAATTTAAGCACAGTGGATGATTTATCATGAGTTCATTTGGTTGTTGAAGTCATGTATTGTGGAGGCATGATTATATTTTGATGAAGTGCTCATGTACATGTTAAGGATAAAAGCATTAAACTATTAAGTTAAAACATTTTTCTGATTAACCTTTGAGTGCAGTGTGTTCCACAATATGTTGTGGAAACTAAGGGCAGCTTTCTGTCTGATTCCTATTTTTTGTCTGCTTCTATTAGCTAGGCGTGTTAGTCATTATGAAGACTGCCCTGTCTTCATAGGAGTTTGTGAATGATTCTGATGACATCTTTCACTGCCTTTAGAAGACTCTCAAACCATAATTCTCATACTATTTCTTTTCTGTCCCTCCCACACATAGGGATTTGCTGGACTGCTCTTCCGCCTTGCTTCTTGGATATTCAGGATGTCCAGTATCCTCCTTTCCATCATGTCCCTGACTTCCAGTGTGAGTCCTGTCAGTGAACCTATATTCAGTGTAGCAATCCTCAGTTAATTTTTGGTAGGTTGATTGATTTTTTTTGTAAAGCTTTTATACAACAGAGTTCATTAAGGTAACACAAGATGGGCAATATGATAGTAGATGGCCAATAACCTATTGACCCAGAGCTGCTGGGCTTTATTTTGAGAATTCACTAGCCAAACGTGGGACACAGACCCCACCTACTGTTAGCATGTGTCCCTGGCATAGGTTGGAGTAGGCCTGGTCCTTGACACACTTAGCACCGCAAATACCCACACCTCTTTTTGGTGACAAATTTTTACACTGTTCTCTCAACTGTCCCTATTTTGGAGGAAAATTCATATTTTCAGCTCTTATTTACCACTGTACATGATATACCTATTTTTGGAGGTATGCTCCCATTTTTAGACTTGATCTACCCCTTCTTAAAATTTTCTGACTCCCCCTCATCACAGAAAACTACACTACATGACCAACATACTAGTTGCACCCATAATTAAAAAAAAATGAGGACACACTTCTTACCGCTCCCTTTTTTAGAAGCAAAAATAAATGATGGTAACATTTTGCAACAGTGCATTAAAGACTACACATTTTACACTGTCTTTGACAGTGCATTTATATTTTTCCACTATTTTCATCACTCTGTTTTTTAAACGTGTGTCTGAGTAATATCTCACATTTCTGCTAGAAGCAGGAAGAGTTTTTTTACTATTTGGTATTCAAATTTTATGCAACTTTTCAAGGGCCTTTATACCTATTTTCAAATATCTGCAGGCTGAAAGGTATGTGTGGCATGCTGTCTCTGGTTCATGTTGTCTTATATGGAGGATACTGTGCATCACAAGTGATGCCTAAAATGATTGATCTACACAACTCTTTCCCTCAGATTCCACCTAGAATTTGCACTACTTCCCACATCTCTAACCATTTTATTCTCTGTTATCATACCTCTCAAAGTCAACTACAAACGTTATGTTTGAGCCCTGTACCTTTCATCCATCAGGTAGAAACACCCAGCATGTTTTTACAAAGTGGGAGGAATACCAGCAACATTCTCTCTATTTCCATTCATGCGGGTCTACATGTTTCTGTGTGTTGTAGCATGGTAACACACAGGAAGATGATACTGACAGGATTATCCAGTTGTTGTGTTTGCTTTTGTATGACATCTCTAAGCTTAGTCAATTGCTGTGTTTGCTTTTGTATTGGTTCATAGGTTCATACTAGGCTATCTGCCGTAGGGCATTTATAAGCCCAGCCAGAGTGTGTTTGGCTTTCGCCACCCATTTTAAATTAATTTTGCTATGCCCTTTTTCGAGGTTAGTATACTGTGCCTCTGTCTAACAGTGACACAGAAGTGATACCCGGGGTAAACCTACGATCTCCCATCCACTCATCAAGATTCCTCTTGAAGAGAGTCAATGAGGGACTCTGCCTAACCTGGACTGGGATTTTATTCCAGAGTGAAGGGAGCCTCTGGGTTATGAATCTGTCCCTCCAGCATGTCCTATTTATTTCAGTGCTGAGGTTCAAGTCTCTTGAGTGCGTAGCTCAATGGGATTTGGATTTTCTGAGGTGCAGCATGTCCATTACTTCCGGGTTGGACATGGCTTTATACGTCAGGCAAAGATCACCTCTGAGCAGGCGGTATGCCACTGAGTAGAGCTGGAGTTTCTTTAACCGGGCAGCATATGGCATCTGTTTGAGCCCTTTGATCCTCTTGGTGAGGTACTTTTGGGGTCTTTCCAGTTGCTGCAAGTGTCTGGTAAGGTACATCCCAAAAGGGGCATTGTACTCAATTATGGGCCTGATGAGGGATGAGTAAAGAGGTACGATGACCTTCCTTGATCTAGATGTGAATCTCTTCATGATTAGGTGGGCTATATAAAATGTTTTTCTAACCACTTTGGCCACCTGGTTGTCAAATGAGAGAATGATATCAACTTGGGTCCCCAGGTCCCTAATTACTTCTTCTGTAATTAATGGATTACCACCTATGTGGTAATTTGTGGGCACTTTGTTTTTGCCAAATGGGATGACTATACACTTTTTGGCATTTAGCTTGAGGCCATGGCTCTGGCACCAGTTGTCTGTTTCTATGAGGCCCTTTTGGAGGATGCTTGTGTCAGCTGGAGAGTCGATTATGGTGCCCAGTTTGCAATCATCTGCGAACTTGGTCAGCCACAGTCTTTCCGTGTTGGCCTGTACCTCCGAGAAATATATACCGAACAAGAGAGATCCCAGGACTGAGCCTTGTGGGATGCCACTTGTAACTGGTTTGGAGACTGACATGGCTCCAGCAATTCTAACCATGTGGGTTCTGTCCTTGAGCCAGTTTGCAACCCATCTAGTGACATAGGGGTTTATATTTAAGCTGGTGAGCTTATCTATAATGCCGGAGTGGGGTATTGTATCGAAGGCTTTTGCGAGGTCCAGGTAGGCTGTGTGGACCACCTTCCCCTCGTCAATGGCCTTGGTGACTGTTTCAAAGAAATCAACCAGGTTTAAGAGGCAGGATTTGCTCTTAACAAAGCCGAACTGGGTAGGATCCAGTGTCTGTAGGTCCCCAATATCTTTATTTATGAGGTCCATGATGATCCTTTCCATAGCTTTGCAGACCAAGCTAGTCAGGCTTATGGCGTGATAGTTTCCAGGATCCGTTGAGGCACCACCTTTGTGGAGAGGGACCACTGTTGCTGTACGCCACTCTTTGGGTACATATCCTGTAGTAAGGCTGAGATTGAACAGTAGTTTTATGTTTGGGTTTAGCTCTTCTTGAAGTTCATGTAGGACACAGCCCGGGACACTGTCTGGTCCCATTGATGCTGTGTTTTTTGCTTTGGAGAGGGCGGCTCTTACCTGAGCATCTGAGATGTCAGGGGGGCAGCACTCTGCTGGGATAGATATTTGCCCTTTTGGTGGGGAGGGGGGGAGTTTGCACTGAACCTGTCAGCTAGGATGTTGCCAATGTCTGTGAGTTCGGTGTATTTTTTGTCATTTTGGACTAATTCTGAGCATATCTGGGAATTCCCACCCAGGTTCCTAACATAACTAAAGAAAGCCTTGTGATTATCCTTAGTGTCCTGTGCAATTTTTCTCTCGAAGCTGGCCTTAGACGATTTTATGAGTGCCCGTAGTTTTTTGCTAATACTGATGAGAGATGCCCTCCCTTTTTGGGATTTTGCTCTATCATGTAGTAGCTTCCTCCTTCTATTGTATAGTTTGTTTATGGCTGGGGTCCACCAGACAGGACGTCTGGCTTTGGAGGATTGGGTCGGTTTTATTTGGGATTGCATGATCCATGCATTCCTGAAGGTGTTCATAGAATGCGTTTATAAAGGATTCTGCAGTCTGGGCCGTATTTTCCACAGGCCCGGAGGCTTTGAAGGATTCCACCTGAGTTTTGAGGAGTGTGAAATTTGCTTTAGAGAAGTTTTTCACTGTGGTTTTCTGGGCAGGGGGTGGGGTCGGGATGTGAATATCCAGTGAAATTAGTTTATGGTCTGATCTTACCAGTGAGGGATACACTTCTGGTTTGGAGCATAGAGTCCCCATGTTGGCGATGATCAGGTCCAGTATGTTTTCCACTCTTGTGGGAGTGGTAACAAGTTGTTCCATAGCATTTGAGTTTATAAATTCTAGGAACCTTTGGGCTAGGGTGTTGGAGCTAGAGTAATGCTCCCAGTCTATGTTTGGGTAGTTGAAGTCGCCCAATATAATGATGTTTGGGGAGACCTTCATATTTTCCAGTGTTCTCAGGAAGGCTGAGTGGGGATCCTGGGTTTGGGAGGGTGGTCTATAGCAGGCTATAAACTGAAAAGCAGTTTTACCCACTGTTAGTTGCACATGGATAGTCTCTGATGCTTCGTGCTGTGCCACCAACCTGGAGGTGTGGGTATCTTTGACAAATATTGATACTCCCCCTCCTTTTGTGGTTCGGTCCAAGTTTTGGGGCCAAAAAGCATGGTATGAGGTATAACCTGGTAGTGCTGGGTTGCTCTCGGGAGCCTTTAACCAGGTTTCTGTTACTGCACAGATATCGATGTTCTCCATGATAAGGAGAGTTTTGAGTGTGTGCATCTTGAGGTTTAGACTTCTGGAGTTGAGTAGTATTACTCTTAGTTTCTTATCCCTTGTGATACCTATGGAGAATAACAGACACTGAGCCCTCAATCATCAGTTCCCAACTTAGAAGCATGTAAGCTACTTGTCCTGCCACCACAGTGCAGGCCACAAACCTTCCTAATGTAAAACAACTTGTCTGAAGCAAAAGTGCTTAAACTAAAAGGCTTAGAATGAGTTACACCAAGCAGTAATAAATACAACTTTTAAGATGATGCAAAAGCAAAATAAAGTAGGAAGAAACACAAATACAGTAAAAGCAGATAATTTTTTTTTTTTTTTTTAAAGGGGAAAGAGAGAAAGGAAAGAGAGAAAGGAGTAGCAGAAACTAAGCTGATTGGCCTTCTCAAATGTTCTCCCTGTACTGGGTAGAATGGGGTAATGACACTAGACTGGGAGGAGGGTCTCAGATCAAATTTACACTAGGGGCGGGCAACTGCAAAGCCAGCAACTATAAAAACACTATACCAACAGGGAGGGACGGTGGGAAACAAACTGCAGAAATGTTTTTCACAGCTGAAAAGCAGCAGTGAGCCTTTAAATGAAAGTTTAAACAGCTAAAGGAGCCTCTAGAAAAAAGAGTTTAACTGCAACAAGTTATCAGAAACAAAAAACCCAACAGATGTTTAATAAAAGTGGACAATTTCCAGTTAATACCTCACACACAGTGAAACTAGCTAGAAAAATACACAGTACACAAAGTGCTATAAATAACAAAGAAATAAAGAACAAAATAAACAAAAAACAGGATACTTAATGTTATATATTATAGCTCCGAGTTTCCTCAGTGTCTTTCCTTCGATCAGCTCAGTGAGAAATGGCAGAACACTCACAACTGAACTTCTTAGGTAACAGAAAGTTGAAATCTGAGACAGTTTTAAGAAACAAATCTCAAAATAACCAATGAGGTGCTTAGTCTAAGCTGTAGTCCAGGTGACCTCAGTCAGCCAATAACCTCAAACAATTCTCTCTCACTGAAATGCCTGATGGCTTTGGCTAAACCAAGATGTCCCTGAATATGTGCTCAGACACACAGCCTCCACAAACACTAGGCCCAAATACAAGCCTGAATATGGAAATGCTACAAATATCCCCACTACTTAACACAAACTGCAGAAATGTTTCTCACAGCTGAAAAGCAGCAGTGAGCCTTTAAATGAAAGTTTTAAACAGCTAAAGGAGCCTCTACAAAAAAGAGTTTAACTGCAACAAGTTATCCGAAACAAACAACCCAACAGATGCTTAATAAAAGTGGCAATTTCCAGTTAATACCTCAAACACAGTGAAACTAGCTAGAAAAATACACAGTACACAAAGTGCTATAAATAACAAAGAAGTAAAGAACAAAATAAACAAAAAACAGGATACTTAATGTTATATATTATAGCTCAGAGTTTCCTCAGTGTCGTTCCTTCGATCAGCTCAGTGTGAAATGGCAGAACACTCACAACTGAACTTCTTAGGTAACAGAAAGTTGAAACCTGAGACAGCTTTTAAGAAAGAAATCTCAAAATAACCAATGAGGTGCTTAGTCTAAGCTGTAGTCCAGGTGACCTCAGTCAGCCAATGACCTCAAACAATTCTCTCTCACTGAAATGCCTGATGGCTTTGGCTAAACCAAGATGTCCCTGAATATGTGCTCAGACACACAGCCTCCACAAACACTAGGCCCAAATACAAGCCTGAATATGGAAATGCTACAAATATCCCCACTACTTAGAACAAACTGCAGAAATGTTTCTCACAGCTGAAAAGCAGTAGTGAGCCTTTAAATGAAAGTTTTAAACAGCTAAAGGAGCCTCTAGAAAAAGAGTTTAACTGCAACAAGTTATCAGAAACAAACAACCCAACAGATGCTTAATAAAAGTGGACAATTTCCAGTTAATACCTCACACACAGTGAAACTAGCTAGAAAAATACACAGTACACAAAGTGCTATAAATAACAAAGAAATAAAGAACAAAATAAACAAAAAACAGGATACTTAATGTTATATATTATAGCTCAGAGTTTCCTCAGTGTCTTTCCTTCGATCAGCTCAGTGTGAAATGGCAGAACACTCACAACTGAACTTCTTAGGTAACAGAAAGTTGAAACCTGAGACAGCTTTTAAGAAAGAAATCTCAAAATAACCAATGAGGTGCTTAGTCTAAGCTGTAGTCCAGGTGACCTCAGTCAGCCAATGACCTCAAACAATTCTCTCTCACTGAAATGCCTGATGGCTTTGGCTAAACCAAGATGTCCCTGAATATGTGCTCAGACACACAGCCTCCACAAACACTAGGCCCAAATACAAGCCTGAATATGGAAATGCTACAAATATCCCCACTACTTAGAACAAACTGCAGAAATGTTTCTCACAGCTGAAAAGTAGTAGTGAGCCTTTAAATGAAAGTTTTAAACAGCTAAAGGAGCCTCTAGTAAAAGAGTTTAACTGCAACAAGTTATCAGAAACAAACAACCCAACAGATGCTTAATAAAAGTGGACAATTTCCAGTTAATACCTCACACACAGTGAAACTAGCTAGAAAAATACACAGTACACAAAGTGCTATAAATAACAAAGAAATAAAGAACAAAATAAACAAAAACAGGATACTTAATGTTATATATTATAGCTCCGAGTTTCCTCAGTGTCTTTCCTTCGATCAGCTCAGTGTGAAATGGCAGAACACTCACAACTGAACTTCTTAGGTAACAGAAAGTTGAAACCTGAGACAGCTTTTAAGAAAGAAATCTCAAAAGAACCAATGAGGTGCTTAGTCTAAGCTGTAGTCCAGGTGACCTCAGTCAGCCAATGACCTCAAACAATTCTCTCTCACTGAAATGCCTGATGGCTTTGGCTAAACCAAGATGTCCCTGAATATGTGCTCAGACACACAGCCTCCACAAACACTAGGCCCAAATACAAGCCTGAATATGGAAATGCTACAAATATCCCCACTACTTAGAACAAACTGCAGAAATGTTTCTCACAGCTGAAAAGCAGCAGTGAGCCTTTAAATGAAAGTTTTAAACAGCTAAAGGAGCCTCTAGAAAAAAGAGTTTAACTGCAACAAGTTATCAGAAACAAACAACCCAACAGATGCTTAATAAAAGTGGACAATTTCCAGTTAATACCTCACACACAGTGAAACTAGCTAGAAAAATACACAGTACACAAAGTGCTATAAATAACAAAGAAATAAAGAACAAAATAAACAAAAAACAGGATACTTAATGTTATATATTATAGCTCCGAGTTTATTCAGTGTCTATCCTTTGATCAGTTCAGTGTGAAATGGCAGAACACTCACAACTGAACTTCTTAGGTAACAGAAAGTTGAAACCTGAGACAGCTTTTAAGAAAGAAATCTCAAAATAACCAATGAGGTGCTTAGTCTAAGCTGTAGTCCAGGTGACCTCAGTCAGCCAATGACCTCAAACAATTCTCTCTCACTGAAATGCCTGATGGCTTTGGCTAAACCAAGATGTCCCTGAATATGTGCTCAGACACACAGCCTCCACAAACACTAGGCCCAAATACAAGCCTGAATATGGAAATGCTACAAATATCACCACTACTTAGAACAAACTGCAGAAATGTTTCTCACAGCTGAAAAGCAGCAGTGAGCCTTTAAATGAAAGTTTTAAACAGCTAAAGGAGCCTCTAGAAAAAAGAGTTTAACTGCAACAAGTTATCAGAAACAAACAACCCAACAGATGCTTAATAAAAGTGGACAATTTCCAGTTAATACCTCACACACAGTGAAACTAGCTAGAAAAATACACAGTACACAAAGTGCTATAAATAACAAAGAAATAAAGAACAAAATAAACAAAAATAGGATACTTAATGTTATATATTATAGCTCAGAGTTTCCTCAGTGTCTTTCCTTCGATCAGCTCAGTGTGAAATGGCAGAACACTCACAACTGAACTTCTTAGGTAACAGAAAGTTGAAACCTGAGACAGCTTTTAAGAAAGAAATCTCAAAAGAACCAATGAGGTGCTTAGTCTAAGCTGTAGTCCAGGTGACCTCAGTCAGCCAATGACCTCAAACAATTCTCTCTCACTGAAATGCCTGATGGCTTTGGCTAAACCAAGATGTCCCTGAATATGTGCTCAGACACACAGCCTCCACAAACACTAGGCCCAAATACAAGCCTGAATATGGAAATGCTACAAATATCCCCACTACTTAGAACAAACTGCAGAAATGTTTCTCACAGCTGAAAAGCAGCAGTGAGCCTTTAAATGAAAGTTTTAAACAGCTAAAGGAGCCTCTAGAAAAAAGAGTTTAACTGCAACAAGTTATCAGAAACAAACAACCCAACAGATGCTTAATAAAAGTGGACAATTTCCAGTTAATACCTCACACACAGTGAAACTAGCTAGAAAAATACACAGTACACAAAGTGCTATAAATAACAAAGAAATAAAGAACAAAATAAACAGAAAACAGGATACTTAATGTTATATATTATAGCTCTGAGTTTATTCAGTGTCTTTCCTTCGATCAGTTCAGTGTGAAATGGCAGAACACTCACAACTGAACTTCTTAGGTAACAGAAAGTTGAAACCTGAGACAGCTTTTAAGAAAGAAATCTCAAAATAACCAATGAGGTGCTTAGTCTAAGCTGTAGTCCAGGTGACCTCAGTCAGCCAATGACCTCAAACAATTCTCTCTCACTGAAATGCCTGATGGCTTTGGCTAAACCAAGATGTCCCTGAATATGTGCTCAGACACACAGCCTCCACAAACACTAGGCCCAAATACAAGCCTGAATATGGAAATGCTACAAATATCACCACTACTTAGAACAAACTGCAGAAATGTTTCTCACAGCTGAAAAGCAGCAGTGAGCCTTTAAATGAAAGTTTTAAACAGCTAAAGGAGCCTCTAGAAAAAGAGTTTAACTGCAACAAGTTATCAGAAACAAACAACCCAACAGATGCTTAATAAAAGTGGACAATTTCCAGTTAATACCTCACACACAGTGAAACTAGCTAGAAAAATACACAGTACACAAAGTGCTATAAATAACAAAGAAATAAAGAACAAAATAAACAAAAACAGGATACTTAATGTTATATATTATAGCTCTGAGTTTCCTCAGTGTCTTTCCTTCGATCAGCTCAGTGTGAAATGGCAGAACACTCACAACTGAACTTCTTAGGTAACAGAAAGTTGAAACCTGAGACAGCTTTTAAGAAAGAAATCTCAAAAGAACCAATGAGGTGCTTAGTCTAAGCTGTAGTCCAGGTGACCTCAGTCAGCCAATGACCTCAAACAATTCTCTCTCACTGAAATGCCTGATGGCTTTGGCTAAACCAAGATGTCCCTGAATATGTGCTCAGACACACAGCCTCCACAAACACTAGGCCCAAATACAAGCCTGAATATGGAAATGCTACAAATATCACCACTACTTAGAACAAACTGCAGAAATGTTTCTCACAGCTGAAAAGCAGCAGTGAGCCTTTAAATGAAAGTTTTAAACAGCTAAAGGAGCCTCTATAAAAAAGAGTTTAACTGCAACAAGTTATCAGAAACAAACAACCCAACAGATGCTTAATAAAAGTGGACAATTTCCAGTTAATACCTCACACACAGTGAAACTAGCTAGAAAAATACACAGTACACAAAGTGCTATAAATAACAAAGAAATAAAGAACAAAATAATCTCTAAGGTTATGGACTAGCTAGCTCTGAGGATATAGGGGAGGAATTGGCAAAAACATCTTTTAAAATAGACTCATATCATATTATATATATCAGAAGGATTTTACATACTAACTTGAGCTGCCTATGAATGCAGGAAGTAAGATATGTGGTAAAATGTAAAGGCTTACTAATTTTCTTATGATTAAAAATCTCTGAGTTATGGGAAACCGGATTACAGAAAGTCTGAAACTGGTGAATTACATAAAGCTTCAAGAAATTAATACTTAATAGAATCTCTAGATATAAAAACAACCAACATTACCAAAGATTAAAGAGTCTCTGTGTTGATATAACACATCAGCCAACATCAGAGCTTGCTAAAGGAAATATTCAGTAACTGAGAAGGTAATAATTGGAATGAGCTACCACTTGGCATTAGGAATGATAAGTCCAGTTCAGACTTTTATTCAAGAGGGCATCTTTATACAGAAACTCAGTGCTGCTTGACATATTGAGATTTTTCTTATTATATAGTCTCATCTACAGCTGGCATTGTGTACATATTCCAGAAATGCTGAGAATGGGCAGGCAGTCTTAACTTTTAATCATGCTTATTAGTAAACAACATAAACAGTTGATATGCAGCAGTTAATCCAAAACAGCTTACATAGTTCTGATTTTACCTACCTTCTCATTTGCATTAGACACAAATTCAGAGAAAACAAAGAGAAAAATATAGGAAATTGTTAGTGTCAGTAGTCCAACAGGTAACACACCTACCTTTCGTGCAGAAGACTTTGGGTTCTATTTCCACACCAGGTAGATAGACTGCTGCCACTGCATAGCAGCATGGGGGGGGGGACTGCACTGCTCAGTGTGTCATCATTTGGATGAGATATTAACCCAAGGTCACATCTGTTTGAGTTGGCGATAGCTCAGGTTGATGTAAATGATCCAATGGCACCTATTGAAAAGAGTATGAGAAGTTCCTCAATGCCTTGTAAAATTTTTCCAGTTAGTATAAATATCACCTCAGGTCTCCTCTGAAAAGAGGCCACTAGCCTAGTAGGAATAATCTGGTTAACAATGGATAGAAACATAGATAGATAGGTAGATAGATATATACATAGATAGATAAAGTACCATTAAGTCTCTGGATGAAGAATTATATTCTCTTGAAATCAACTATGTGCAAAGGTGGACAAAGCCCTGACTGTGACTAGCAACACAGAAGCTGAAGTAGCCAGTAATTTGGGGGAATAGACAATGTATGCTCACCAAATCTGTTGCTATGACATGCATATGTGAATGTTTGCAGACACACTTTCCTTAAGGGTACATATCAGCTATAAGAGATGAGGTGGTGTTAGAAACTCCTCAGACAAACTGATCCTATGAGGTAGGATTGCACACTGATGCCCAGTTTGCTCCAATGTCTGGATGAGGATATCAGAAAGTAAGACCATCTGGAAGGAGAACTCTCCATGGGGTAATATGCATGTTATCAAGACAGGTAGGCAGGTGGTATAAAGGAGCAAACGCATCAAAATGTATGGGAAGATATGATTACTAAGAGCATAAAGGGAAATTATAGCATTTCCTTGGCTACTGGCATTAGAATGAATGATATTACCTGTTCTGACTTTTCTGTTGTCATTCAGATATTACATAGTTTTTGTTTTAATCAGTTTTGCGTCTCCTTTTCCCAACTGTGCCATTCGCTATAGAAAACATGAAGCAATATGTGTGTGTGTGTGTGTGTGTGTGTGTGTGTGTGTGTGTGTGTGTGTGTGTGTGTGTGTGTGTGTGTGTGTGTGTGTGTGTGTGTGTGTGTGTGTGTGTTGCTTATGAATGGGTAGGTGTACCTTTGCATCTGATTCAGCATGAGCCTACATTATGTGTCTTTCTATGTATCACAGTATATTTGTATAATGCAAATAAAGTATGTTTTTCAATTTTTATTTTAAGAGGCCTATTGTAAGTATGTTGTTCCAAAACAACTAATGGAGTTTGTGATTTTACCTACCTGCTCATTTGTATTAGAAACAAATTCAGATTTTATTTTAGCTCTCTTATTACCTTTTAATTATGAAATGGTCTCTCAGTGATCTTATTTATTGGTTATGTAAAATGGTATTTCACATTAGATTTAAATCTAGAATAAATAAAAATATAGGGAAACATAAAACTAAAGACTAATTCTATGAATCAGTAATTTTCCTATCCAGCTGACAATGATTGGACTTATAAATGCAGTATTATGAATTACCACTTGCTGGAAGCAGAGCTTTATCATTTTTCAGTAGCTTGAATTTGTCATTATATTCACGGTAGCACAATTATTAATTAAAGTAATGACTGAAGACAATTTCCCAAGATATTTAATGCAGGAAATGTATTTTAATATTGCTTTTATAACTATTGCAATTAACCACAAATACACCATTAATTTACAATACAATCATAATTATGAATTTTCTGTTTAACTAATTTAGGATAATCAAAAGTTTAGGATAATATCAGAAATATTTTTATGAGCCAGTGTTTTTTAAACTAAAACCTTAGAGCAAGTATAATATAAATACAGATATTATCACATATGTACTGCAACTCTAAGATTAATTGAAACAGAATAAGGAATTATATTAAATCATGCATACTCCCGCACTTGGCAAAATGTAGACGTTTCTCAAATGAGAATGACTAATACAAGACACAGTTTGCCAAGGGGAAATATTGAAGGCTGCAGGTAGAAAATGTGTAATATATGTCAATCTCCATTGCTTTTTCAATTTAGTACTTAGGTTGATGTATGTAAATTATATTTCAGTACATTAAAATATACAAAATAAAGAACTGCTGTAGTCTTACTTTTGTGCATGTATGTGAATGTGCTTTCAGCTATTTTCATTCACAGAAGTATACCCATAATTCCCCACAGATGTCATATCTTTATTATGCATGCTGTAATGTTTTGTTTACTTACTCCTTACTCTGCATGTGTACTTTGTGTATGTGTGCATGTGCATCCCCTTCAGAAGCTCAAAGTTTTGTTTGTGTCTTTCGGCTTTTCCCGGTTAGGGGTTGCCACAGCGGAACTCCGGTCCGCTAATGATTGGCAGTAGATTTTTACATGCTGAGTTGCCGGCCCTGATGCACAACCTTCAACGAAGGTACGCCCATTCACGCATGTTACCACACAGAAGACACTCTGAGAATCGAACGGGCAACGTCTAACTGTGAGGCGACAACGCTACCGCAGCACCACCACCGCAGTACAGAAGCTCTAAGTTTTAAATCTTCAAATTTCAAAAGGCCAAAAACTCCATACAAACAAGGTTGTCAAGAACACACACACACACACACACACACACACACACACACACACACACACACACACACACACACACACACACACAGACACACACACACTACATCCATCACACGCAGTGTCCACCACACACACAGACCAACTTATGCTGAGGCACTATAAAGCAATCTTCCCAAACCTCAAAGACCTCTTAAGCCTACAAATGGCAATGCCTATCATTAAGTATCTCTAAAGCACTCAGCAAAAGCAACACCAAACATCACACATACACCTACACCCACTGGAGACCCAAGAGCAAAGCCCATAAGGCAATTAAACACATTACTCAGGATTTTTGTTATAGGGGACTCCATCGTACTTCACACAGATACCCCACTCACCAGACTGAACAAGGAAAAGATAACTGGTATCTGCTTATCTGGAGCCAGGATCTGTCAGGTAATGCATTTAATCAAGTCACTGCACCACAAGCGTTAATGACCTGGGACATACTTCCCTGGTCTATATGAAAAGAGACATTATTGATCTTTCTGAATGTGTGTCTCAGGCAAGTATGTGCCTTGCATTGAGCAGAATTCTATTTTCACCAAGAATGATGCCACAGTATGAACAAAAGCTAAATGGCTTCACTAATTTGTTATAGTTTCTGGTGTATTTCCAGTGGGATTCAATCATTATCACTATGGGAGGACATGGTTAAAGCACCACATTGCTTTGCAAATAATCACCTGCACCTGTCTCCCCTAGGCTTCAGAACATTGGTTAAAACTTTATCTACCCCTTACCATCTTTTTTAGCAATGCCAAATTGAAAAGTCTACCGACATAACAAATAATAGCCAAAGAGACTTAAAGTTACTGCTCAATGCTAAAGGCCTAAGCAAGACACTACATGTTTTACATGTTCTCCTTCCTCAGGAGAATATAGACATCTGTGCTGTTACTGGAACATGGTACATCTGCAGAAAGTGTTCTGGCAGACCAAGACTTCAATGCCTTACAGAACTTTAGACCACTGGCTGTGCAGACAGGGACTAAAGTTGGAGCTCTCTCACTCTACATTAGCAACAAGCATAACTCTAGGTTGGTTAAACAGGATGATATCCTGGAATTTATCCATGTGAAAATCACCATATGCAAAGTACATATCACATACTAGCAAGCTACAGGTCACCGTCTATGTCTCTAAAATCAGAAAGCTCATACCTAGACCTACTGGAGTCATTCAACTATTAAACTAAAAAACTTTAACTACACCTCTATAGGCTGGGAGACATACATTGCCTTATATTCACAAGCACAATGATTTCTGTACTTTATTAATACAAATACTGTTGACCAGAGATTCAAACATACTGGACCTGGTGCTCAACAATATGGGAGAGTACTGCACCACCCCCATGTCATGTCCTCACTGGTGAGGTCAGACCACAAAGCTGTCTCCTTCAAAATATAAAATCTACTCTATAACCTAAATCCTGTAGCAGTCAGGAACTGTTCCAAAGCAAACTACATCCCATTAAGTGATAGTTTATCAAAAACCTTGTAAATGTCTGTATAGAGGCTGCTGCACCTACTAGAAGTAAGTCCAAAAGAAACTTAAAATCAAATCACATTATTAGAAACATAATCTTAATAGGGAGTATAACAAAAGGAAAAAAAATGACTAAAATTAGGAAGAGCAGCTCCCATAATATTAGGCACTCTATAATTAAACTAAACAGGAAAGTAAGAGGACTAATTAAGTCCAACAAGGCCAATTACGAGGACAAGATAGCCTTACAGGCTAAAGACCACCACAAGGCCTTCTACAACTATGTTAGAAACCTCAAAGGTAGTACACATCAGTGTGTAGCACTGGTTGTCAATGGTGCCACCTTCAATGAGCAGAGTGAAATAAACTTGCTAGCTGACAAATAAAGCTCAAACATCCCCCCACTCCCCGCATGAAATACCTACTTGCATAAACTCCCCTGCACAACTATTGACAAGGAGCAGGTCCTTGTGGTGCTCTTTAAGGCCAAAAACACACCTCAGTGGGCCTCCACAATTTCCAGGGATGCCTCCTGAATAGCTTGCATCATGCCCTATCAAGACTACTTGAGTCACTTTTCAACTATAACCTCAAAGGAGGCTTTGTACCATGAGAATGAGTGATTGCAATGGTTATCCCACTCCACAAGGGTAGACCATCAACTAATCCCATTGACTGCAGACCTGTTATTCTGACTTGTCTAATATGGAAAGCCATGGAATGAATTATCATGTAAATGATCAACAAAGACATAACAACCTGCAGACACTTTACCCAGCCTAGTTTGCCTTTGCCAAAGGAAGGTCATGCCTATTAAACCTGATGGACTTCTTTGATAAAGTCTCCAAGACAATAGATCTGGGGAAAACTGTGCATACTGCTTACCTGGACCTGGCTAAGACATTTGATACAATACTCCATTCAGGTATAGTTGATAAACTCACTGAACTGGGCATAACTCCCCTACATAACTCACTGAATTGCCAACTACCTTTCAGACAGGACCCAAGATGTCAGGACTTGTGAGACCACCTCAACTAAGTGTCCAGTCACCAGTGGGGTATCTCAGGGCTCTGTGCTGATGCCGCTCATTTTTGGCATCTACTTCTCAAAAGTAAAGGCTAATATCAAGGGCCTTTGGCTCACCATGCTCACAGATGACTGCAAATTGGAAGCTATCATAGACACTGCCATAAAGCAAACATTCTACAAGAGGGTCTAACAGACAAATGAGTATTGCCAAAGCCATGGACTATAGTGTCTTTTGGGAAAACTATCTCCTAGGCTAATTACTCCACTGATAAGACATTCCTAAAATTGGCCCAGTAGTCAGGGATCTGGGCACATATATAGAGACAGTAATCTGGGCATTGACCAAAATGTGGCTATGGTAGCAAGAAAATCATTCTATGTTGTCCAACGTATTAGTAAGGACATGGAATCCTGGTCCAAAGAAGTTATAGTGCCACTTTATTCAATCCTTAGCAGTCCCATCAGTTAGTATAATATCCCATTTTGCATGTACTTGACCAGACATATGTAATACTTGGAACATCCACAGAGGTTCCTTACAACAAAAATCCAGGGTATAAACACATTGTCCTGTATGAATTGCCTTATCTTTGTACTTGGCCTCCTACAGGTTACTGAGAGGCAATCTATGCCTAGCATACAAGCTATCCTCAGATCCAGCTGTAATGGCCTTTTGCACATCCACAAAATGAACAGAATCAGAACTTCTATCTCCAAGGATTTACATTTTTCTTCTGACATAAATGAGACATGTTGGCAAGACAGGCATACTGTAGAGGGTCCCCATGTTCTGGAACAGGCTCCTCATCGATATGATGCAGAGTCCATCACTAATTCCATTTAAGCATAACCTGGACCACTGAACGGGAAATCGGAAATTCAACCTTGGTCTGGCCCCCTTGTCTCTGTTAGACAGAGGTGTAAAGTAATGCCCAGATTAACATACCCCACACATAAGCTTTAGAAACTACCTAACTAACATACCCCATCCTAATAAATGCCTGTGATACATAGGGACACATTTGGGTTTGGTTGCACAGCTGGGCTTATAAAGATCCAGGTGGTCATTAGCCTAATATACACCTATGAACCTATGAAGAAGCTGTGAAAGATGCCCGAGTCATTCTGATGCTATTTTATTTACATGGAAGTTAAAAAAATGATTTCCTTATGTCTAGTGTGACTTGCATTAAGGACACATGAAAGGTATTCTGGGAAAAACGTCCAAGATCATTGTTCAGCGTCAGGTCCATTGATATACAATAACCATAGCCACTTAATGATTCTGCTGCATTAAGTCATAGTACAAAGGTATAATGAAGTAACTGCAATATAGTGGTAACCCTAATTTAATGTATTTATACTTTTTTTGACTGGGTTAATTCCACTAGACCAATGACCTTTTTCAGGGGAGACCCAAGGTGGTATTCATACTGACTAGATGAAATTTGGTCAGGACACTGGGAAACTTCCTGTACTGTTTTTGATAAATGCAGTGGATCTTTTACATCAAACAGGCAGGTGAGTGACAGTTTAAAGTCTTATTTGAAGTATGGCACACCCTGGAGTACAGCACTCCTCTTATACTCCAGTGCAGTGTCATTATTGGAAAAATTTATCTAAGTACCTGGCAAGGGAAAAGAACTCACAGCCTTCACCAGCAAATGTTAGTGTTATCTATTGAGCTAATGAGAATGTGAAAAAAAAGCACATGCTATTTTCCTAGCCCCATCTAAGGAAAACAGCACTGATAAAGACAAACACTGTCCCAAACAATGCAGCAACATAAAACTAGGCATACTCTGTTTATAGTTTGGTGAAATAACATGAATAGAAATAGTTTACATCTGAATGTTTTGTGGTAGCATACTTCCTCTCAACTTACTTGGTCAAGAATTCTGGACAAAGCTAAAAATAATGGTGGGGGTAAAATCAGAAACAATTTTTAACTATTACTCTAATTCATTTAAAAAGTTAATAGAATGGCAAGCTTTGCATCAATAGGCATTTTTGAACAATAAGTATAAAACTGTCATGACCAGAATTGTTGAGTGACTGTAATCATGAATAATTTATCAGAAAAGCAAATATGTAATGAGGGCTAGGACAAACATATGAAGCAAATTCAGGGACATTCTGCAAAAATAGTGGTGGTTGAAAGGTATGAGCAAGCACTCAAACAGAAATGTCTGGTCACAATAACCCATTACAGAATTTAAATACTTTTCTGTTCCACATGAGCAGGATTTTAAATAATGCAGTTTTAATATTCTGAATGTTATAACTATCTTTGAATAAGTGCCAGAAGGAGAAGAACTTAAGTGTTTGTAGTTTTAATGACTGAGATCACAAAAACTACATTTCCTTACATTTTTAAGAAATAGTTTCTTGATTTTTATACAGTTTAGTATGGTTTGACATTACCATAACAACCAAAGTACCAACAAGTAATAAAAGTGCAGCCATAGTCAACTTTCCATTTTCTAAATATGGAATACTATGCTACCTCTCATAAAGTGGAACAAATGGGTAAAATGTGGAGCAATTATGAACAAGTAAGGAGGCAGTTCACAACATGGTTAAAATATTAGTTTATATAGCAATAACCCACGCCTGGGTGTGGGTAATGCTAAATTTACCCACGGTTGGTGTGGTTTGGTCCCGAGGGACCAAACAAAGCCAACCGTGGGTAAATTTAGCATTACCCACACCCAGAAGTGGGTTATTGCTATTATACCATGACATTATTTAAGAAAAGAAACTATTACTTTTCTTAAATAATGGCATAGTATAATGCCTGTTTACTGCCCTTCCGCAGATGTCTGGCATCCGCGGCAGTTCTGATGTACTGTGCGCCTCGCAGTACATCAGAGCTGTGGGCAAAGCAATGGAGAAAGCAAGATCTCCGTTGCTTTTATGTCTCGCTATGTTAAATGAGTTTAACATAGCGAGACAGTTTAAAATAAGCAACGGACATCTCCGTTGCTTATTTTAAACTGTCTCTATGTTAAACTCATTTAACATAGCGAGACTAAAAAGCAACGGAGATCTTGCTTTCTCCGTTGCTTTTAAAATTGTCTCGCTATGTTAAATGGGTTTAACATAGCGAGACAGCTTTAAAATAAGCAACGGAGCTCTCCGTTGCTTATTTTAAAGCTGCCTCACTATGTTAAACCCATTTAACATAGCGAGACAGTGTTTAAAAAAAACGAGTTATACTAATGGAAAAAAGTCCGGGCGACCGGACCTTTTTCCATTAGTATAACTCGATTTACAACAGGCACGCTGGCCAATCAGCGTGCACGTTTTGGGGGGATCATGGTATAATATTTGTTTTACCACATTCCCAATTATTCAATCATTAGAGACTCTGGAGAGAAACAACTTAAACTGCAAATGCCCAAGGCTCCAGATGGGAAAGCCAAGCACCCCCACCACCAAAAAAAAAAAAAAAAACAAGCAGCTCGAGTTGACATCAGGCAATTAAGAAATGCAGGTAAGAGCAGACTTGCAACACCATGAATACCATAACACCCATAACATTGACAAGCAAAAAGAATTAAAATAATTACAGCCATAGTCAACCTTCCATTTTCAAAATGTGGAACACTACACTATCTTGCACAATGTGGAACAGATAAGTAAGATATGACACATTTACTAACAACTTGGAAGGAAGCTCACACCATGGTTAAAGTGTGTATTTTAAGTTTAACTTGGAAGGAAGCTCACATCATGGTTAAAGTGTGATTTTAAGTTATTTTGCCAGAACAGTCACTTGGTTACACCATAACATTATTTTCCTTTTATAGTTTTGTAAGACAAAAAGGTTATTCTGCAGTTGTATTACATGGCTTTACCACACATCCACCTCTTCAAACATTAAAAAGTAAGTTGAAAAATGTCCAGGATCCCACCCAGTACATACACACACACATATACAAGCATATTAGAGGCTGTTACTTTCGTGTTAGGACACAGATAAATGAGTCTTCATGGGTTCTGTTTGAGCAGCTTTATTACATACAAACACATTGCTATTGTTGACTATAGACTGTAACTTATATACAATTAATGACTATGATCATGCATGCTCACTCCCTAGCTGCTCCTTCAATATGACACTAAGGTTGTGCACGTATGCGGGATATATACATGCACATACAGGCTCACATACTTTTTAAATATATAAGCACACACACTTTACACTCTGATCTACATCCTCCCCCTTTGAGAAATAGACCATACAATTGTTATGAGACTGGCATGCAGAAATCACAGGTAATCCACAGACACACATTATACAATATTAAACATATAAGTATGTAAAAACAAGTCCACGTTGCTGCGTATTTCACAGCTAGTTTAGACACTCATCCATATCATGTGGCATAAAACTGGGAATTAGATGTAGCAACTGGGGCAGTTTCTGCAAAATGGTTGACCTGTGGAATGTTCGAATCACTTTCTGGAACAGAATCAGACTTTTAAACACATTCTTGTCTGGAAACAGTGTTGACCTGTGGAGTGTTTGAATCGCTTTCTGGAACAGAATCAGTCTTTTGAACACATTCTGGTCTGGAAACAGTGTCTGACTCACTCTTCAGTTTACAGTTTGCATCAGAGATACAATGCTGTGATTGCAATGATGATGATAGTTCTAGTACAGGAAGAAGCTGTTTGCAATTCCTCCTATACTCTACTCCTTTGGAATTTACCAAGTAAGATCTCGACTCTGCACTGATGCCTGTAATCTGTCCTATTCAATCAAAACCTTTTGTTGTCTGGATTCATACACCCCCGGATTCACAAAACCTCTGTGTAGGACTTAATATGTCTTACTCGGAGGCTGCAGTTGAACGGTATGACATCAGCGTGCCATGAATATTCATGAGGGCATGCTGACTCAACCGTAACTCTTACACGGACTGAGTAGGAAAGCAGGGGGTGTGTCCGACTGCCGAGCAGTCTAAATGTCCACGCCCCTGCAAGGTTTTAAAAAGCATAATGTCAACACACAAGAGCGAGTTCGCTCAAATGTACTTGCACCCAACACCACACTCCCTGACACTGTAAACCCCCACCACACTTATATAAAGTAAATAATTATTATTTTTTTTAAATCCACGATATATTTTTATTTATTTATTTATTTATTTATTTTACATTTGTTGACCAGGCTAGTCTAGCTGGATATATATCCATTTTCAGTAGAGGCCCGGGGAGAAAAGCTCCACACAGATATACAAAAATATAAAAAGTATAAAAATATTGTTACATGGTAAATACAGGATTAATAAACCAAATAAAACAGGAAGTTTTTACATTTTAGAGATAAGAACACATTAAGAAAAGTAATGGTGAACATAATATTGCTTAAGAAAGCTAAAAGGTTATAATAACCAAATAGAACAGGACGTTTTTACATTTCAGAGATCAGAACACATTAAGAAAAGTAACAGTGAACATAATATTGCTTAAGAAAGCTGAAACAGTTATAATACTGTAAGAGTTATGTACAATAGTTCACAACAGGTTCAAGGATATAAGCAATAAGTTGATTAGAGTTTAAATAGTGTCAGTCATAATACAAGATTAAGTATTTAAATGTTTGGAACTTTGGTTAGAAGAGGAAGAAACAGGGGTGAAGATGGTTGTTAGTCAGGGTTACTACAAGGGCATAGCCAGTGCATTTGGAGGTGTTTTTTGAGTTTTTGTATTTGCGCGTGTGTGCACGGGTGTGCCCATTGCTTAGCTGTAGTTAGCAATTCCGACATGGAAAAGCATAAGAAAAAATGTTCATGCAAATCACACCAAATTGCAATAGTGTAATGGTAGAGCATATGTACAAAGAGGAGGCATTCATGGTTCGAGTCTCACCACTCCTCTTTGTATTTATGTTGTAAATCAGTATATGAAATAATACCAGACATATATGATTAAAATATTTGTAAAAGCAGTGAACTGGCCAATGTATCAGTGAACAAAATATATATTTTTAAAGGATCCAGATATATAATAGCCTGCCATTAAGCAGTGCTTTACCCAGCTAAACAGAGGTGCCCAAAGTTTAAAAGCGCTTTACCCAGCGCAATACAGGTGCCCATAGCTTAATAGCGCTTTACCCAACGCAATAGAGTTGGCCAAAATTTAAATGCGCTTTACCCAGCGCAATGTGCTTGCGCGGACGTGCGCACCGCGCCAACCAGGGCACCGTAGGGCACTGGGGAGCAACGTAGAGCTAAGTTGCTTTAACGCAGCCACACCCCCTAGCCTGTCTAGACAGTATTAAAATAAAAGAAGGGCAAGGTTCGAATCCAGGACCCTATGCATCATAATCAAAGTACAAAACCACTAAGCCATGACAGCTTAGAAGAAACAGATACTATTAGCATACATATACTTAGAAATGGTAGATTAACCATGTCTGCAGCCAGCCTAGAATTCTCAAAAATGGCCAATCACAAAAAAGTGCGGGAAATGTGACATATTTAAGCCCCATAGATGGGAATACTCGCCATAACTGATTGTAGCTCGCATTTGCAGTCAGAATGGCAGGTGCAGGAGAGGGTTCCCGCTTCCGAGCGCAGAGTTGGGGCATCGAGGAGTCAAAATACATGGTTTGGCTCCTTGTCCACCATCATGAGTCCAGACTCCTGCAGGGCCAGTTCCAAGGGACAGAGTACAAGGCTGAGGCTTGGAACCGGTTAGCTCATGACCTCACCAGTGCCACAGGCGTTCCTCACACCGGTGAGCAGGTCCATCACCACCATGCAGACCTGAAGAAATGGAAGGAGGACCACCTGAACCAATGGATACAGGAGGCCCGTGGGATGCAGGATGCCCCACGACTGAGTAAGTAGCCATAGAATGCAGTATGTAAGAATTGATAATTGATTCTGTATAACAGATAGGTATGTCTCAATATCCCTTCATTTACTTCACAACTGCAGGTGACCGTGCTGCGAATCAGCAAGCCTATGCTAATAGGCTGCAAAGGCTGCACCACCAGGCAGGTTAGTGAAAATTCTGCATGTTTTGTTATATAAAATAGGGGAGAGAGCATGAAATAAAGTGTTGTAGTACAATAATACAGCCATAAAATGGCCTGAATAAGTCCTCTGCATGTACTGTCATACGAAATAGTCATAGTGTCAGAAAAAAGAGTGTAGTAACCCATTAAGAAAGGTAACATATGTCTGGAATAAAATCTCTGCAGGTACTGTCATATAATATATGCGAGTGAGCCTGCAAAAGTGTGCTCTAACCCATTAATAAAGGTATAATATGTCTTGAATATGTCTGCCATATGCACTGTTATAACAAATAAAGGAGTGAGTCCGTGGAAAAGTGTGTAATGTCAGTAATAAAGGTTTAAAACCCGGAGTGTGTGTGTGTCACTTAGTTTGAAATGTTGTTGTACCCTTGCATTATACAAATAGTACTGTGTTAGAAAGTGCTGGTAACCCAGAGTTCTGCAGTCCCATCTACAGTGGGTGATGGAAGTGCTAGTAGCTGTGAAGCATATATACAGTCTTCAACAGTCAGTAACTGGCTGGCATGCATAAGTAAATCTGGCACACGAGTAGCATGCTAATATGTTCCCCAGAAATGTGAGTGTGCTTCAATAAGTGCAGGGTTCTGTACAAATTGAAGTGAAAATATCATGTGAAAACATCCAGATATGTAGATAAAGAAATATGAATGCAACCATGAAATCTGTAGCACTAACATCTGCATCTTGGACAGTTAGCATGTCAGATATAGGTCAAGTATATATTGAACTAGCCAAACCCATTACACACCTAATGCATGGTGGCAAGTGTAATAATACATGTAGGGAATATACACTTGCAGTCACTAGGAATGTAGTGTAGAGTAAAAGTGATTATAAGATGTTAACTGAGGTTTTTTCTACACCCTACTGTTTGTGCATAAACCATGCAATTCCATACCTCAATGGGTATGTGTAATCTTAAATATGTGTTGGGACATATGTCCTATTATTTTATAAATATTTGCTTTCATGTTAATGCATGTGCCCTGTTCAAACACCACGTTCATGGTGGCCTGTTGCTACCAAACATCCCTGCATGCTGTTGGAATATCCACTGTCGTTCAATATATGTATGTTTTATGCTTGCTGTTCAACTGTTGGAACCTTGGTGTGTTGGGTTAATGGGAATATTGCTGCATGCTGTTACAACTAATCTGGAATGCTGTTGTTTATGTTGT